>NW_020175533.1:856508-968724 GCF_003031525.2 Neophocaena asiaeorientalis asiaeorientalis | reverse complement strand
ACACACACACACACACACACACACACACACACACACAGGTGTGAGGGAGCCGCGGTTGGACGGCGGCGTCGGCGTCCCAGAGGGATGACTGACTCCCGACTTAGGCACCTTCCTCAGCCGCTACTATCCGCCTGCCAGCCCGGAAAGCTGTGGGTGCGGAGGGATGCGGGCTCGCAGACGTCGGTCCGGCCCAGCTCCGGCCGCTTCTCCAGTCCCTCTGGTAGCAGCGTCCGGCGCTCTCCGAGGTCCTACCGGAGCAGGCAGTCTCCACCGCAGGCTCCGCCCTCCCGCCGTGGGAGGCAAGCCCCACCCCCAAACCACCCCCTCGCTCGCCCGCCCCTTCTCCCCTGGCTGCTAGGGGCCCGTGAAAGGGGCGGAGAGCTCCGGTACGTCAAAGGGCGGGAGTAGCCTCGGCTCCAATCCTAGGCTCCAAATAGCCAAGTTCCGCGGTGCGAGGCGCGGAAGAAATTTGTGGATAGGTCGAAAGAAGCGCCAATGAAAGGGAGAGGGGAAAATTTAGAAAGGCAGGTGAAGTATTTGATTGACAGCGGTATTGGCCACTATGCTGGGGGGCCGTGCTTTGTGGGCTGTAATTGGCGCTACCTGTTGAAGGACGCAAGTGTGAATCAATAGAATGCCAGGAAGCGTGAGAACTTGGGCGCCTTCAAGGCTACAGGAAGGGTTTCCCTAGGTCTGACTCTGGACAATATTGTGATTTGGGCAACTATTTTGCAGTTTATACTACCTCTGAGCCTCTTCCCGCTCTTCAGGTGCATCTATGGGCTTCCCTCACTGCCGTGCTACTTGTATAATTGTTTAACAGGTCACATCTGCCAAATGGAATGTTATTGCAATAGAGTTTTGGAATATACAGCCTTTCAGATCCTGAGGAATGAATCGCTCACCTTGTTCCAATACGTAGACTTGTCCCTTCCCCCCATTTTCATATATACAAAAAAAATTTTAAGAAACATCTCACTTAGTAAGCCATGTCAAAAATATTTTTTAAGCTTTTTCTATGAGTCACTATAATCATTTTGAAAGATGCATGGGAAGATGTGGTTCTGAGTCCTAACTTGCTACTGAATTTGGGGAATTTTGGACCTCGATTTCTTCATCTACGAAAATGAAGGGCAGCTCAGGGGACCATAGCAAGCTGTAGACTACAATCTGGGCAATGCAACAGAGCTTATTAGTAATCATCCCATATATTCTTACATTTTAGCGATCTTCTAGGATAACCTCTTCTTTTTCTTCCTTTTCTTTTCTCTCTTTTTTTTCCTTTGGAGGAAGGGAATGGAAGGGATGAGGGATGAAAGGGGAGACCTGAAAGAGAAATGAGTTGCCCAAGGTCACATAGCAAGGAAATGGCAGAGATAGAATAGAGCACAGTTTTTTTGGATCCTCAGCTCAATGCTCATGTTCTCTTTTTTATTTTTTTAGTACTATTTTACTCCTTTGGAGCCCTCCCAAGGACCCCTCCAATACTGCCTAGTAGTCTCTTATTGCCACAGTTAGAAAGTAATGCTCTTGTAGTCAGACATGGTATTGTATATTTCTCCTATCTTATTCAGCACCTGACACAATGTTTCACACATAAGAGGTGCTTAAAGGGTTTTGAACAATTGGGTTATTGACAGTCATTAGTAAAAGATTTATGAGATGGCACCCAATTATATCTGGTTTTGGAGGGTAAAAATAAGGGTGAAGCAAATGCCATGTCTGATGTAAACCCATTTTAGTAGGGTTCCAAATTTTATATTGGATGCCTAACAATGTGTATCTGTCCTTACTCTCTTTTTCTTCTTTTTCTTCTCTTCTTACTGGCCCATTTCACCTCTAAGCATGGGTGCCTATTGAGGCTGAAGAGTTTGCTTTCCTCTTTTTTATGTCTTGCTTTTCTTTTAAAAAGGGTAGAGGGGAATTGCTTCAACTCTTTGAGAAGTAGGCATTGTGGTCTAAAATAATGGATTTAGATGCCCTCCTTTCCTTCATCAGAATGTCTATTGGCAACTCCTTAATTTTCAAATAAAGGGAAACAAACCTATAACAAGTGATCGTTTGGTCTTTTGATGAGAATGAAGAAAGAAGATATCCTAATTCAGCAAAGTGACAGGTAATGTTTGCAAGAAAACCCCCTAAGCTGCTAATCACTAACACTATACTATCTTAGCAAACTAAGTGGTGGTTTTATTCTAAAAATTATGGGAGAACTGAGAATGAAAAAGCACACAAAACAGATTGACAAAGACTCTGCTTGAGGACCTGGAGGGAATTCATTGGCTCTCTTGAATTAAAAAGAGGTGACAGGGCTTCCCTGGTGGCGCAGTGGTTGAGAGTCCACCTGCCGATGCAAGGGACACGGGTTTGTGCCCTGGTCCGGGAAGATCCCACATGCCACGGAGCGGCTGGGCCTATGAGCCATGCCCGCTGAGCCTGCGTGTCCGGAGCCTGTGCTCCACAACGGGAGAGGCCACAACAGTGAGAGGCCAGCGTACCGCAAAAAAAAAAAAAAAAAAAAAAAAAGAGGTGACAGAGTAGATATCTCTTCAGATGGGACAACAAATAAGAATGGGAAGTGGAAGAAAAGTCATCAGAATATATAAATGTTTTCAAACAAATATTAGAAGCCTAAAAAAATATGATTAGAATGAGACTGTGTACTCTTTGAGGCTATTCTAAATATTCTTCTTCCTCCACAGTAGATACGTAACACAGTGTCTTATACATAGTAAGTGCTCAGTAAATATTAATTTGAATAAATTATAGCAAGAAAAAATCTTCATATAATTGCAGTCTCACAGAGAGAGAGAGAGAGAGAGAGAGAGACTGGGGACAATGGATATTATGATGCCAGTTTACAAACTGTGAGCAAAAGATAGAAATGAGCAAGAGATAGGGTGAATTATGTACATGAGGAGACAGCATAAACATTTATAGCCTAAAATTCTTACTAGGTAAGAGAAGCATAGTGAAATATCTATGGAAGCAAATTCCATTCTTAATTAATTAAAGAGAAATAAGATGTTATTCTATAAACCATCTGGTAAAGGGAATGAGACCAGACTATGAAATATACCTTATAAATAATATAGAGAACTTTAGAATTGAGTCAGATACTAAAATTGTAGAACTATGTTCTTTCTACTGCAAACTAGAATACCTCATGGAGTGGAGTTTCTGATAAGCCATGATGTTTTCCTAAAATGAAAAGTTTGAAGAACTTCAAGAAAGAAAAATAGCCTAACTTGGTCCTTGGATAAAAGTTATCAGATCATTTAAACAAGTCTAATACATTAGAAGGATTTTTCGGATATATGTTTAAAATATACTACAACTCACTTTATGGGTTTGTGATCTTGGCTTCAAGCCAACAATGAAGCTAACAGATGCTGCTTTTCCACACCCCAAAAATAATCAAATAATTGTATAAAGTATGTATGTGTGTGGCACTTCATAAAGAGAAGATTTACTAAACTGACCAGGCTTGGAGAAAGCTAAGCCAAATTGACAAAACGCAGGCAAATGGTCCATCATACATAAAGTTGATAAATTCTACCACTTATTTAGCACCTGTATGCCAGACAGTATGCTATGAAATTTATAAGCATCTTTTTAAACTTCATCCTTACTATAACTCTATGAGATAGGTATTATCCCCATTTCACACGTGTAGAAATTTGCGACTCAAAAACATTTGAGAAGTTCACCTGAGTTCACTTATGTATATAACCCAGTCTTCAAATTCAAGGCTAACTTCTAAGATTATGCTCTTAATCACTGCCCTATCACTAAGTAGAGGATTAAATAAAAACAGGAACAGGAGAAGTGTGGGGGTCAATTCCTCTGAAATAGTGAATATATGTGTACTAGTTTGCTAGGGCTGCCATAACAAAATACTACAGACTGGGTGGCTTAAAGCACAGAAACTAAGTATCTCACAGTTCTGTAGGCTAGAAGTCTGAGATCAAAGTGTCAGCAGGGTTGGTTTCTTCTGAGGCCTCTGTCCTTGTCTTGTATATTACTTCCTTCTTACTGTATCCTCACATGGTCTTTCTTCTGTGGTGTGCATCACTGGTGTCTCTGTGTGTCCAAATTTTCTTCTATAAGGACACCATTCAGATTGGATTAAGGCCCACCCTAATGGTCTCATTTTAACTTACTCTCTTAAATGCCCTATCTCCAAATACAGTCACATTCTGAGGTACTGGGTGTTAGGGCTTCAAATAAGAATTTGGGGGTAGGAGGGACACAATCCAGCCCATAACAATGTGGCAATCAAATTCAAGGTTCTTTGAGGAGAGCATCTATTATGACCTGGGACTGTGTAAACAATTTTACATTTCATTTCTTATTAAATTCTCACACAGTCATGTAGGGTAGCTATTGATAACTCTATTTTACAGGTGAGAAAATGGAAGCAAAGAAGGGTTAAGTAGTATGCCCAATATCATACATTTAGTAGGTTGTGAAATAGGAATTTGGACTCCTATAAATCATACCTCAAAGCTCTTTCCTCATGCTGTTAGCTTTCTTTAGAGAAAAAAAAGAAATCCCATTATATAGATATTTGATATCAGAAAAGGAACTTATTATAGAATATAAATATTAGGATAAAACAGACAGAAGAGATAAAAGAAAGGAAAAATATATGCTAAGGAGTTTGGATACTAGACCTAAAAAGACATTTGAGAGTTGGTGGGGGAGTGAGAACTAGCAGCAGAGAACATTTGTGATGGCAAGATAATAGGAAGTCTTATCTCACAATAAATCTCAGTATAACTTGAAGTATATTAAGAGTCCCAGGGGAGTATTCCCACCAAAGAAAATCAGTTATTCTGTAACTAATTAGACATTGCTCAGAGAGGACGTAGTCTCAGAAATATCATAACAGCTGGATGATGACGCAAGACTTACCATAAGGCCAGGCTGGGAATTATTTACATTAGCAAGTGTGAACGTTTCCAATCTGCTTACTAGAGATACTGGCTTTTGGACTGAGCAACTTAACTTATCACCCGTTTCTGACTCCTCAGTCAAGTTATAGCACCATCCTTTAGTATTTGCCAGTCTAAAAATTAGAATTTCATTAAGAGAACACAGTTGAAAAACAGGTTCCACCTACAGCCTTTCTGGCAAAACTTTCAAAAGGATTAGGAATTATATTTCCTTCCTAAATCTTCATCTGACTTTTTTCTGACTTTATTATATATCCTTCAGGAGGGGTACTGATTGGTAATTGTCAGCTTTCTGTCATATGGCAGGAAATAGCAATTAGCATTAAAATCCCTTATTCAGCCTACTCCAAGCCCACAAAGGGAGAAACCACAGGGTTAATTAAATAATGTCATAGCCCTCATGGGTTTTAGATAAACAGACAAGTGTCATTAGGATAGACCCAAAACATACAAAGTATGGCTCAGCACACAATCAATGACAGAATTGCAAACAGAACTCATGCCTTCTAGGGCAAAACGCAAATATTTGCCATTAAACATGTAATTAAAGTCAGCTCTTCGTGCATATTTAAAAATAGATTTTCACATATCCATCCATCACGTTGGGATGTGGTAAGAGAAAGGGATTTAGTCTTGAGACAGGACTAAGTTTACTAACTGAAGCACTAACAATTCCTTTCAGCCTCCTACCCTCAGTTTTTCCTTTATATATGTAGGTTATTTTAAGAAAAAAATGGGATTATGTATGAATTTGTAGAATGCAAACCACTATACAAATATATTGTTATTATTTTCATTATTCTTTTGCTTTAGTGAAATAGTTTATAGGAACTTACTTTAGAGTTGAATTTATTTTCCCATTATTATTAATATAAAAGATGCTTGCATCTCTGGATTTACTGTTGCTGAAATTGAAGGAGAGGTTTGGACTAGATGATCTTTAAGGTTCTTTCCAATCCAGAATTCTGTCTTTATATAATTTATTTAGTCAAGGTTCACTGCATTCTCTTCCTAAATACTATAAAGCATCATTGAAAAAGTAATTTAAAAGATATCCATTTAGGTACAGGCCAACAGAGTTGAACTGCAGCCTACAGTAGGCAAAAAAACAGAAATCCTAAAAACCTTCTGTCTACCAGTTAGACATACTTGGAGATCACATTTTTTATTAATATTTCTATTTATATGAATGTCATATATATCTGATTATAAAAGTAAGGTGTGCTTGTTATAGAAACTTTACAAAATTTAAGCATTTATTTCTAGTCCATTTCAGGACATTTTTGAACAAATTGGAAGTGTCCAGTACATACCACTTTGATTTTTGGGGTTTTTTAACTAAACATTTTGTTGTGAACTCAAAATTTTGTGTTCCATATTTCATTAAATATTCTTCAGAAATACTGTTTTGAAAGTCAGTATATATTCAGTCATACAGATATTTATACAATGTATTTAATCATTTCCACATTCTTGGATATTTCATTTATTTCTAATTTTACACTATTATAAATGATAATGGTGAGAAGACTTTTATACTAGATCTTTGGCAAAGTTTCAGATCATTTTTTCATAAATGTGCCTTGTATATTAAATTTTTGCATGATATTAATTCCTCAGACAGGAACTCTTCAATCAGATTTTTTTACGGGATATTACTGTGTCAAAATAATATGTCTTCAAACTTATTTCTACATTTTATTTTTAAAAGGTTGCACCCTCATTATACCCTCATTATGAGCTTATGTTCCTGTGGAGAACTCAAGTTACAATAAACATTTTTGTAAAGTGATATCCCATACCAGCTACATTGACATTTTTGTTTAGATGTTGAAAAAATTAATAAGGTTTTAAAATTATAAGACTTGGTAAGCATAATCAACTAAACAGAGCAGAAAACTATGACAAGGTAAAACATATAATTTGAGTAATGCTTGTAATTTCAGTTTGGAGGAAGAAAATATAAAAGTTTTCATAGAACTTGAAACTTAGAAAGAAAGAGTAATTCACATGTTTGATTTTGAAATTTAAGAAATAATAACACAGGGGCTTCCCTGGTGGCACAGTGGTTACGAATCCACTTGCCAATGCATGGGACACAGGTTTCAGCCCTGGTCTGGGAAGATCCCACATGCCAGGAAGCAACTAAGCCCGTGCACCACAGCTACTGAGCCTGCGCTCTAGAGCCCTTGAGCCACGACTACTGCAACCCACGCACCACAACTATTGAAGCCTGCACGCCTAGAGCCCATGCTCTGCAACAAGAGAAGCCACAGCAATGAGAAGCCCATGCACCGCAATAAAAAGTAGCCCCTGCCCGCCGCAACTAAAGAAAGCCCACACGCAGCAGCGAAGACCCAACGCAGCCAAAAATAAATTGATTAATTTTTTTAAAAAAAGAACATAAACTTCCATTCAGTTATATCAACAAATTATAATTTTGTCATATGCTATTGTTATTTGAGGAGGAAAATGAGAAAATAAGCACAGGGAGAGCTTAAAGAATAAAAAAAGGAATACAGATAGACCTACAGAATCATAATTTCACAGGAAAACAACCAAATCTTAAAAGAATATTTAAGGCTTTTAAAAATAGGTTGGATTTTTGCCACTATAGACTAAATAGAGATGCGAACTCTTGGAATTTGTTATACAAATTGACCAGGAGAAAAGATTCAGACCACAGACCATAGATGCTCTGTCCCTAATGTAGATGATAACAACTATAAAGTGTTGACAGCTTTTCCTTGGTTTGGAATATGGAGATAAGTGGAAACAGTTTCTTTTATGACCAGCCTCTTGTTTCCTGAAGCTTTGATTCACCATGACTCATGATGCTTGGACCAATTTAAGTAGGAATATGCATCTGTTTTTGTGATGGTAATCACAAAATTTAATAATGCCATTACCTAATTTTTTATAATGGCTAACAAAGGGTTAAGATAAGATTTTTATAATATGGACAATAAAATGTCCATATTAGTTATTAGCTCTGCAAAAATTGGCACCCTAGAATTTCAGAGTATAAGCCAGGGTGCCGGCATGATTTTGCTTTCCCATAAATAAAAGTTCCCAAAGAGAGGAGTGTAGAAGGATGAGTGACTTCTTGTCTGCCCAGTTGCAGACTCTAAGACAAGAGAAAACCCTGTAAGTGTGTCTTCTCTGGCCCTGCAGGATAAGCCTTCCCTTTCAATCAGCTCCTTGGCTAGCTTGGGCTGACAAAACATTGTTGTTCTCATAACTTTTGCAAAGTAGAGGAACCTTACAAGTATTTTTTCAGTAACATCCAGAGTGATTTATGGCTTCTTCTAGCTCTCCTCAGTTAGAAAAACAAATTTTATTTCTCTGCGTCACTCCTTCCTCCCCATTATCACACTCTCTATTGTCTTCAGTCATAATCCTTTATTTAATGCAAATATTACTTTGTTTTGCATAGTTTTTCAAGCATGTCTGTGTCTATCTAATGTTCTTTAATTATGGAGACCAAATTTCTTGGATTTTCTGGAACAGTTTCTATTTAAAATATTCTATGCCACTCTTCTCACAAACCATTAAAACCACTGCAAAAAACTTTCCAGCTACTCAACAAATACCGCTGTTTTCCATGATGCCATTTTAAAATTTGGCAAAACCTGTGGAGAAGGAGGATACACAATAATATATTTTTAAGAGCAGGAACTCTGATTTCAGACAGACCTGAAATCAGGTCTGCTAGTTGTTCAGCATGAGACCTTGGACAAGTTATTTATGTTTTCTGTGTTTCAATTTTCTTATCTATAAAAGGAAGATAAAATTACCAACCTCATAGGATGGTTGTAAAGATTAAGTGAGAGAATTCATGCTGGCACTCAGCACACTGCCTGGCACATAGGAAACCCTCTATACATGTTAGCTATTATTTTTTCAGCACCAGAAGTCTCATATGAATATTGGTGATCATAAAAGAATTGTAAGAAAAAAATTTAATTCTACTGCTAAAGTAAAATATCTTAACATGAAAACTACTAAAATGCTGTTTGTTGTGATTAGGACCTTGGGAAGTAGGCAGCTGGGTATTTGTAGATTAATAATTAACTAGCCCTTTGGAAAGGAAATCTTCATAGAAACTATAAGCTTGGCTGGGTTCAGTTGGGGAGGCCCAGAATGGTAAATCTTGGGAAATAGGCAATTAATTTAGTCATATTATCTTTTTAATGAACACTGTATCCTTAAGTCACATCTTAATGAGAACTTGCTAGTGAAATACGGGAAGGAAAATGTATCTATAGATCAAAGATGGTTGAATATGTTTAAAGGTTTTCAACAAGGAAACATTGTTCCTCTAAACAGAAAGAAAATGTATAAACTCAGTCTCTCTTGGTCCAAACTCTGGATCAAGAAAAGTTGTTGCTGTTATTGTTTACTTGTTTACTCTTTATTGTTGTTTTGTGCTTTGTCTTTTTTTCCTGATTAACAACTTTTGGAAATTGGAATAACCATTGGCAGCCACTGGGTATTATAAACTCTTTCCTGATAATCCACATGAAGTACTCAGAGACTTGCCAAGAAATGCTGGAAAAAAAAACTGGAAAGAATAAATAATTATTAAGCAAACCGAGTTCTTTTAACAAGTATGCAGAGAATAATGTGCCATCATTTCAACAGCAGATGATGAAACTGACAATGCAAATATTGTATTAACTAATATATCTCTTGGCTGAATTTTTAAATTTCTCTTCACGTAATTGTATACTTTTTAAATGAAAGTTATACATTATATGTATAATCTAATGTGATATAAAGACTTACGCCACTGTAAGACTTTTGATGTCAATTTGTTTACAAATAAGAAAAAATAAACCTTTTGTAAGAATATATGCCCTTATTTATAAATCTTAAAATGTGGTTACCATATTTATAATTCATCAACTCTTACAGAGATTTCCACAATCCAAGAAAGAAAGAAGCTAAAGGAATCAAGGGTGGTAGCTACAAAAGCATATGTTCCAAAGGATGTGAGAAGCAAAGCAGAGAATGAGGAAGGAGCTTAATTTCCCTTATATATACCAGGCCTATTGAAGGCCTTAGCCTTTTATAGTACAGGATGAGAAAGAGGAAAAATACCAAGAATAGATATGAGTCAGTTTTATAATCTGTAAAATGGCTTACAAACATCAATTTTTGTCTATTTTGTTCATGGTTATATCCTTGGCACTTACAGTAGTGTCTGGCACGTGGTAGGTGTTTAGATTTGCTGAACAAATGAATACTAGTGTATGATATTCATGCTCCATGCAAGAATTTCAGGTCTGAATTTTTTGAAAATGTAATTAAGCCACAAATTAAGTAAAAGGCTTCAGTTATTTAACAAGTATGTATCGCATGCCTATTTTGCACTAGGTAGAATGCTGGATGTTATAGGGCACAAAAGAAAGAGAAAGAGTAATACTGACTCAAAAGACCTACAATAATTGAGTATGGAAAGTGACAGACATGCAAACAGTTACTTATAAACAGAATTTTGAGAGTAATGTGAATGGTATAAGCAGAGCCCTGTGATTGCATTGAAAGAATAAACAATTATTTCTTACAGGTGCCTCAGTGAAGAAGAGCTGAAAGAATTGAGAAGGTTGGTTTTAGCTCTCCCTGAATCTTTTTGTATACTTAGCTTCCTCAACACAGGTCTATATTGATTTTCCTTCTACTGCTTTGAGGTGTTTTTCACCTCCTTCACTGAGTCATCTTTTCCCAACCCCTAAGGATTTAAGGAGCAAATGGAATATGAGCAAGAATTGGTAGTTATCATAAATTACTATTTCAAGAAGTTTGGTAGTAAGGGAAAAGAAGAAAGTAGAGAAAATTTAAAAGTGAAAAGAGAGGGGCTGGAGGGGATAGAAATGAAGAATATTCTTGGACAGAGAGGTAAAACCAGAAAGAAAAATATTAAAGATTCAAGAGTAAAATAAGATAACCAGTGAAACAAGGTCATAGTCCATAACAACAATTTCATAATCTTTGTACTTTCCCCGGCCCTCCAATTTCTCCCCTCTCATTACAACCCTAGCAGATGGTTTTGCCCTTAACAGAGAAAATGGAAGCCATTAAATGAGAATATTCTCGTCCTCCTACCATCATCTTCAAGGCAATAATAGATAATAACATCAGCACCCTCTGTGCCTTCGCACTCTCATCCCACCCCTTTGTTAATTGAAGAGGGAATTCTCCTACTAACAGCCCTTACCTCCCACCTTGTTCCCTCCTTCTCACATTTAGCTACACTCTCCTGCTTGTACCAAGCTTCACATATGTCTTTCTCTTTGTTTATCAGTATGACAATTAAGAATCCCTGGGAACCTCTCACCTTCTCTACATGCAAAAGTATGATCAGGGCTTCCCTGGTAGCGCAGTGGTTGAGAGTCCGCCTGCTGATGCAGGGGACACGGGTTCGTGCCCCTGTCCGGGAAGATCCCACATGCCGCGGAGCGGCTGGGCCTGTGAGCCATGGCCGCTGAGCCTGCGTGTCCGGAGCCTGTGCTCCGCAACGGGAGAAGCCACAACAGTGAGAGGTCCGCGTACCGAAAAAAAAAAAAAAAAGTATGATCATTTACCCTAATTTTCCAAGTTATGGTTGATTTTTAGGACAAAAATATTCATGAGAAAAAGTCCTACACAGTTATAAGTGAACATAAGATATTTCTTCATTCTACAGTAGAAATGGTGAAGTAATGGTGAAGGAAAGATTTTCTTTTGCAATGCCAGGGAGCATGGGAAGGAAGATTTAGAAGATTCCTACCTAGGAGGATTATAATAGGCTTTATTCGGCTTCTCAGTAAGAATAACAATTTCCTCAACATATTATTTTTTAAATCATTGAAACTTTTTTAAATCCCAGATTAATACTAAATTAATTGCTTTAGAATTTGCATGGTGTTTTGATATTCAGATAAAAATAAACAGAAGCTCAGTATTCTTTTTGCTTTGGCATTTAGATTTTTTTAATACAATAAAAAAGCAGGCTTGCCTCCTGGGTGTAAGGAGAGCTTCTAGCTGTAAGAGTCAATCAATCGAGAAGGGCATTTTGTGGGTAGAAGTGAAAAATTGCCAACTTGACCTTGAAAATAATGAAAAATAATTGAGACTCGTGGCAATGAGCATTTATTTCCCATGTGCTGCAGTCTCTCACATTTTTTATTTGGTTTAAATTTCTGTCCCCTACCACCTACTCACATATATTCATGTGCACTATTAACATCATAATGTATATTAGCAAGCCCTCACAGCTGGTTAAGAAGCTTCTTCCAGCAGGCTAATAACATCTATTTGACTCAGTGATGCTGTGCATAACGTAATCTAATAAAACTGTGTCATGTACACCGAAAAGCAGCCAGAATAAAAGAATAGTTCACCCACCCAAAGAGGCAGCAACTAGGAATACAGCTATACTAGCAAAATCATCCTCATTAATACAGCTCAGTGGAATTTGTGTCCTTGTGTATAATTCTTTGATTCCATATACATGCATTGTGGTGGGCTGATATAAAATAATAGAATCTCAAGGTTCGGAAAGATATAAAAGGTCATCTACTGCAATCAACTGTTTATTATTTAAACTATCTCAACAATATTTGCTCCAAGTGGTCTTCCAGCAGGTATCTGAAATGTTACCCTCCTTTTCCCAATATCCTACCCTTACCTATCCCCTGCAACAGCAAGAAGGAGTAAAACACATCTAGAGAAGAAGTTTTCAACCTTGGCTGCACAATGGAACATCCATGGGAGATTGTTAAAATCTCCACACTGAGGCTACAGACCAGGTCAACTAAATCAACCTCTGGGGATGGGACCCAGAAATCAAAAATTTTTAATACTTCCCAAGTGATTCCAAATGCAGCCAAGGTTGAGAATCACCTCTCTAGAGGCAATACGTCCTGAAAATGGTAAGATTTTTAATGGAAGCCAAAGTCGGTCACGCTGCAACTTTCGCCTACTGGTTCTAAAAGCAGCTTTCTTGGGAATTCTCAGCTGAAGTGCAGGGAAAGACTCTCATCTCCTTGTCAGATCAAAAATTAAATAATAGGTTATATTTATAAGTATGAGTGAAAGTTTCAAAACTATAAGTGAAGACATCACATTGATACCCATTTGTTTTTAGCCCTTGAAGGAAATATCTCTTTCCTTAAACTTTTGCATATTTGAGTGGAAGAGAAGCCCCTGTCTAAAGAGGATTAGATAGAAAAATTTCATGTAGAGTCTGGGTCCATGGACATGACCCTGTCACTGCTTCTCTACCCATGAGATGCCTGCCCATCTCTTTCTCATGTGAGATGTGATAACATCCAAGTAAACATTTTCTTTTAGGACACCGAATGATGGGCTTCCTCTATACCTAGCAGAGATATTGCAAAGTAACAACCATACAAAAATCCTTAGAACATAGAGCAATATATTAAGACTGTAAAACATCTCAAGGTATTGTTTACTTCCTTTTTTAGTTATAAATATATAAAAGATATCTCGGGAACTAAATGACCTAAGTCTTACAGTATCGTGTTCTCCTGATTATCAAGTCCATCCATTCTCAGAAGAAGAAAGCATTGTCACATCTTTAATGATCTAAGTGAACCAAAATGGACAGTCCAAGTATGGTAATCACCTTTTCACATGAAGGACTCTAGAAATATTTAATAATAGATACCACTTCTTATTCAATTTCTTTTCTAGGTTAAATATACCCTCAAATTCTTCAACTATTCCTCATAAAACATGTTACTTTCCTTCAATATCTTGGTCATTTTACTCCTATTACTTTCCAAATACCTGTAGCCCTCTTAAATTATTGTTCCCAGAAATATGGAGATTATCTTCTTGATCCTAGATACCATAAAATAAAGGTCATCTTACTTAAAGTATTAAGATAAGTAGTCGATCAACAATTTAAAAAGTTTAGTAATATGAAGAATCATTAAATAAGTGATACTCCTTTAGTATATAATGGTACACTATGAATGAAAGGCTATAGTCTCAGGCCTGAACAATTATAGAGTTGCCATTAACTAGTCAGGGAAAAACTTAGGAAGGGGAAAGTTTTGAAGGAAGGGCAGAACAGGACTTAATTTTGGACCTGTTACTACTTTGGTCCCTGTTAGTTGGTAGTTGGATATTTAAGTCAGGTATTCAAGGAAGAGGTCTGAGCTATGAATAGTAGAAAGATATAAATTTGTGGGTCACCAGTGTTTAGATGGTATTTCAAGACATGATTTTGGATGAGACCACTAAGGGAATGAGTACAGATAGAAAAGAGAAGAGATGCAAAGACTGAGCCCTAGGGCATTCTGACATAAAGTAGTAGGTAAAAACGAGGAAACAAGAAAGAAAAGGAGCAATGAGATAGCTGAAAAACTGATAGAGTGTGTTCTGCATGCCAGTGTGCTCAACTATGTCAAATACTGCTGAAAGTCTGTAAGATGAAGACTTGAGGTCATGAATGACATTGACAAGGGTGGTTGTGATGCAGTGCCAAGAGCAAAAGCTTATTTAGAGCAGATTCAACAAAGAATGGGAATAGAGGAATTGGAGATCAAGTGTATAAATACTTTTTCTTCGGGTTTTCTGCAAAAAGAAGAAGAGAATTAGCATGGAGCTGGAAGAAACTGAGATTGAGAGAAGAGTGATTTTTTTTTGAGATAGAATAAAAACAGCATGTTTGTTTACCATTAGGAAAAATCCATTAGAGAGGAGGAAATCAATGATGCATGAAAAGTGGGGAGAATAGTTGGAGAATATCCTTGAGTGGGAGAGAAGAGAAAACATTGAGAACACAGGTTGAGGGCCTGATCTTATCTAGAAGTACATAGAATTTATCCATAATAACAGGGAAGAAAGCAGAGTATATGGTTACAGACGCGTGAGTGTAGATAGAAAAGGCAGTGTTGCTTTTGAAAGTTCTTTAATTATTGCTTCTATTTTCTCAGGAAAAGAGGAAGAAAGATCATAAACTAAAAGTGAGGATGAAGGAAGAAGTGTTGGAGGTTTAACAAGAAAGAAGTATGAAATAATTATCTAAGTCTAACAGAGTGGGAGTATAATTGCTAGGCAGCATTAAGGGCCAATTTAAGATTAATGGTAATGAATATTAATGGAGACCGGCCAGCTTGGTTGTGTGTTTTTCTTTAGTCATATCAACTAAACAAGTACAGGCATGCAAGAAGCATAAAATTGGATTTAACTAGGATTGAAGACAAGTAAGAACAACTTAGTGAGAAAGTAGAAAGAGGCTGAGAGTATAGGCAAGCAGTTAGTATAGTGATTGACTATAGAATTCAAGCTGAATAACTAAGGAAGTGAAGACATAAATGATGAGATAGTGAAAAGGAAACAGGATAGATACTTTATTGGTCTTGGTGAGTTCAAGGGATTGTTGGAATTTTTTACTAAAAGAATTGAACTAGAAAGGTTAGAGAAAGAGGTAGTCGGTGTGTAAAGTTTGACATTGAAATCATGCAGAGGTTTCAGTTATTGACAAGCACAAGGTTTAAGTTGTGACCTATAGGGTGAGTGAGGTAAGGTGAAAGACAAGGTCATTGGAAGAGAGGAAGCTGAGAAACTGAAAAATCAGGCAACTGGAAGGATCATCTATGTATATAAAGAAATTACGAAGAATCAAGACAGCAGTGTTACTGGAGAGAGTGACAAAAATGAGGAGGAGTGATCTGCCGGGGGTCAGTACATGACTGCAAACAGGTGGGGTAGTGGGTGGAATAGACATCTGATGACATAAAAATCAAATCGTAAGAGGAGATGGTTTAGAGGTTGTTTTGGATATTTCTGTACGCAACATACTTGTTTTCACCTTCAGATTATCATTGATCTTTGTTTAACACATATTCTACATTTTTATTTGTGACTTAGATGAAATGATAGAACAAAATAAATCTAAGGATAGAGCTCCAAACCATGCCACTAGAAACCTCCCTCCAGGTTGATACTGACCCATTAATAAACATCCAACTAATTATTGCTATGGTTTAATAATATAATTATCTTGTGCATCCATAAGGATGTCCAGTATTGTGAGACAAGGCATGCCTTATTGAAATTTTGATATTTTTTCTCAGCTTAGCATATGCTGCCCTTAGTAGTCCGCAGATATATCCTCAGAGGTCCTCAAGTTCCATATGAGAACTATTCTAGTGTTCTTTTATTTAAATTTTTTAAATTAATACAGACATATTCGATATAATTTGGATGACCTCTTTATAAGTTAAGACTGCTATACTTCTGTTTCTGGGTCTGCATTTATCCTCACATTGATACCAAGAAGTACTACTTTAATTGTTAGTTTAAAAAAAAAACACAGAGGATGCCTTAATACTTAAATGACGCATGCACACAAAAAGCAGGCCAAATGACATCATTGTGTCCTCTGTAAGTGATGATACTGCAGTGTTTCAAATAAAGAAAAGACGTGGGTGACCTGAATCATCACATGGCATGTGGTAGGATTGGAAGATCAAACCCATGGAAGTTAGTACCACATTCACATTGCTAAACAGTGATTTTAGCTCATCTAAACAATGCCAACTGTCACATGAAATTAATGGGATGAATTTAAATAATTCTGGTTTTGTAGCTTTATTAGATTCATATTGGATGATCTTGGTATATAGTCTTATCTATATTTGATTATCATTAAAATAAAAATAATTTAGATTTAATTATTACTAAAGTTGAAGAAACACCAGTCTTTTCCATTTTCCTTATATTTCTAGCCTAATGACTCTGATTTTAAAAAGTGAGAGACATGTCCTTTATGACTCCATGCTGGCAACCAGAAAACTATCCACTTTTCTACATCCTATAAAGTCACTCTTGTAGTATTGTCAGTAACACTCCCCACTCCTTAATCTCAATAACTTAACATAACCAAAGTTTCTATGTTCCTCACACTACAAGTCTCATGTAGAACAGGAGAGAATCTCTCCTCCTCATAGTCACTCAGATACCCAAGCTAATAGACTTCATCTGGACAGGAGCTTCCCTGATCACCAGAACAGTGGCAAATTGCACACAGGCTCTTTAAAGTTTCCACCTGCAAATGCTCCATATTGTTTCCAATCATGTTTCATTGGCCAAAATGAAAAAAAAAGTCATATGACTTTCCTTCTAAGGAGACGAGGAAGGCCAGCCCTACCAAGTAAGTAGCAGGGGAAATGGAAAGATAATACTAACTGTCCACATCCCTAGAGTCTTACAGGATGAATACCATATTCACCAGTTTAGAATTAACATTTGTGTCAATCAGAGTTCTTTAGTTGCAAACAACAGAAATTGACTAGCTATCTTAAGCAACAAAAAGGAATTCATAGAAAGGACTAAAAAGAGAAGATTAAATAACCAGGTTCAGAAAGATAGAAAATCAGAGCCATTCTGGATGTCTCAGTAGTAAAAATAAATGAACGGCCTCTTCAAGGTGTCCCTATTAGGGTGAATGAAATCCACACAAATTCAGTGTTTTTGATGCTCATCCAGGGGTTGGGAATAGCTTGGTTATAATCAGTTACATGCCCACCCCATGGCTAGGGGACATCAAGTACCCCTAATATCCCATGTCAGTGGGGAAAGAGGTAATTTCTCAAAAGAAGTATCAGTGTTTTAATGAAAAGAAGGATAGAGGGACACTGGAAAACCAAAAAGTAACCTTTTTTTCCCTGTTGAAAATCTGAGCTTCATTATGCTGTCTCCTGGCATCCCTTCAGTTCTTGATCCCTCAGAAGTTTATTAATATTCTCATGGTCATAGGATGGGAGACTAAGAGAAAGATCCTGTCTGCCCACAATTATCTTTCCTACTGACATGCCACATAGCTGAAATCTTTCACCACTGTAGACATTGTGTTGTGCAGTCATCATCTCCAGGAGGGGTTTAACATCAACCATCACTAAAACAATTTATGGATAAATTTGTGAGATTAGATGGCCATAATTTTTCAGAGCAAGACCATGTGGGAAGGAAATGAAGGACGATGGGGACATTTTTGAAAGTCTGCATTCTGGGGAACTTCTTGAGAATGATGATTTGGGGGTGGGGGGCAGTTCTAGAGAGAGGTCCTGGGCAGTCTTAAGTACAAGTTTTATGATTGGGAAAAGGAACCACAGGAAACATTTTTACAGGAAGAGAATGAACACAAAATTCTTTCTATCATTCCACACTTGCAGCATCTGACCTTTGAAATTTGGCTACTATTGAGTTTTCCATGAGTACCACCTGTTTTTCCTACTCTTGAGACTCAGTTATAAATAAAATGAGTTATTAATATTTGGCAATGCAGCTTCAAACACTAAATAGAAAGTTTTACTGACTACTCTGCCGAGTCCTTGAAGACAGATGGACCAAGCATGTGTGCATCATTTGGAAAGGCAACAGTTTGCAATGGAGGGCCAAGACTTTATTCTGTCCGCCCAGCCCCCCCACCACACTGCTTCTGCAGGCTGAGCTCACTGCATAATCAAAGATAGTTCTGCACATGTGAGAAAAAGACAATAGCTGAAGTCTGGGGTGGGTTATATTTAGTTACTTTTATTTATTTAATTTTTTTAAGGAGACTGATGCCAAAGAGTCTCTAGATATGCTTATAAAGCATTTTATAATGAACCAAATTCTCCCAGTAGAATATCTCACTAGTCATAAATTAAGCAATCTGGTTGCTGCACGTGATCTCTCAGACCTTAAGTAACTGCTACTTTGCAGAATGGCCCAAATGCAGAAACAAATATAAAGTAAAGAAACGGGCTTCCCTGCCAGTTTGCTAATAAATTGCCTCTTCAGTTCCCTAAATGAATTCCTAGTGGCCTAAAAGAGTTGACATTGACTCTAAACCCTGTCAGACTTCTAGGAAAGGAACTTAGAGGCTAGTAGGAAAAAAATGATAAATTATTTAGATTTTAAAAGACTAAAGATGAAATAAAGAAAACATTAGTCCCTGCATTCATGCCTTAGGCCAAGAAGTTAAAGTCCATTTTTCTAAGAAGCAACGTGCAGCACAGTGATCTTAAATTTTAAGGACTTACTCCAAGAATGGACTAAGAAATGCATTATATACAATGCTACTGGTTACACTATAAAAATGCATTATACAGAATGCTACTGGTTGCAGTATAGTGGACTGAGGCCGCTATTTGCTACAGGCTAAATTAGGGGGACAGCTAAACCTTCGTGGGGTCACTGTAGACCTGATACTGGATCTAAACCTAAATCTAATCATGTCGTTGTGTCATTCTCCTGACTAACATACTCCAGGCGTTTTCCATGGATCTTAGAGTGAAGTCTAAAATCTGTGACAAGGCCTGCAACACCCTGTCTGATCTAGTCCTTGCCTACCTTTCCAGCCTTAGCTCATGAAATATACTTTAGCCACACTGGCCTCCTTTCAGTCCTTCCAGTACCTCAAGCTCCTCCTCACTTCAGATTCTTTGCAGATACTTGCTCCTTTAATGGGGATACCTGTTCTCCATTTGGTTAAGTGGCTAACTCCTCACATCTTTCAGGCCCCCAATTAACCCTCCTTAGTCTTCCCTAACTCCTGGAGGATGTCAGGTCTCCTAATTACATTCATTTGTTTAAAAAATCAAAAATAATGAAAATAGGGTTATTATAAATTAATGATGAGCAGTAATTTATAATAGTGATAGAGCAAAGACATTTCCCAAATTCCGAAACTGGTTGTTCCCCAAATCTCATGTGTACATAGATCTTATTTTTTTAAGTGTGGGATATGTTTTTCAATCATACTTGAACTCCCAGGCTAATTTTAAAAGATTGATCCACCCCAAAACATGCTTGAGTATGGTGCTTTCCATATTATTTTGACTACACTTAGCCACAGTTTAAAATATTATTTATAGACAAAAAGACATTCTGAATTCTACATAAAGACACCAAGAATACATTTATCCTGTGACAGCAGCTTTCCCGTGACACTCCCCCTCCCATGACAGAGATGGTACAGGGACCTAGGGAAGAAGTGGAAGGAGGAGAAGTGACATAGGAGCAGTCACCCGATGCTAGGTTGATACTTCTAGACACACATAACGTTTAATTTCCCACCTACACCTCACTTCTCATGTGCTCTACAATAGGAGAACAAATAGCAGGGGTATCAGAGATGGGAAGGATGGTATATGAAACAGGGTTGTGAGTAATATTGAGAAAATATTCCAAAGGTTCCAGTTGTTTGTAAATCAGATATTCTCAGATCTGGGAGTACTTGACCTCATATCTATTAGTTAAGACATATTCTTCCCAAAATAATAATTAGAAGATTTTTCTTAAACCTGAAGCCAGAGAGAAGGTATCTGAATAATTTATGCAAAAGCCAAAAGATTTATACCTGCTCTGTCCAGAGAAAACCTTGCTAGAGACTAGAATTCTTATGTCTACCTGCCAGACAGACAGTGCTTTTTGCCCTTGGACACAACTAGCTGAAGACTCATCATTTTTTTTTCACTTTCGTTCTCTTCCTTTTTAATATTCCCTATTAGTCCACCAAGTGCTTCAGTCATTACAGCCTTACCTCTCAATATAATTTCCAAGGTTAGAGCTTAGCCTTCATCATCACATTTTAGCCTGGCTTCCTGATGAGATGTTAGGAGACCGGACACCTGAATCTCACCAGCAACACTTTATAAATGATATTTAAAGTGGGTCTCCCCTGTGAAATTGTTTTGCAAAGAGTGCTATCTACCAAGTGTTGATTCCTGTGTCTCACTCCTAAATTTAAAGCTCTAGCTTACATTGGGAGTGTTTTGACATTTATCTTCTTCTTATATTTCTCTTGCCTCATTTTCCACACCCATTGCCTCAAGGCTATGAAAACTACATATGAATCTAGACAAGAGAAGAGGCTGGTGATTGTGTGTGTGGGGGCAGGGCAGGGGAAGGGGATGACCAGAGTACATTTTTATACCAGAGGACCTCAGAGGCAACCATCTGAGTGATAAGGGGACTTCTCTTAACATTGTGATTGTGAAAGGAACACTGTTTTTTCTAGGCACCTGTGTTTATTTAAGGGTAGAGTGAGAGTAGAGGTGGCCTTTTTGATAGATTTTTTTGTTTCACCACTTTTGATAGTACTGATATGGGTAAAGGAAAAATTTTTTCTCTACCATGTGGATCACCAGCAGCCCGAGTAGGATAATAAATGGCAAATGTTATTGGTCTTAGTCTCAGGGATCAAGAAGGAGTGACAGGAATATGGCAAAATGAAGAGGGCCCCATCTAAAAGAGGCAGCTGCTCTTTGGCTCAGGTGGATTATTGCCACTTAGGAACATGGGCACTATGTTATCAGTCTTTTCAATTTTTCAAAAGAAGCCAGAAATCCAGACTTTTATGTGAGCTCTCCCAATTGTTTTCAGTGTTGGCTCAAACTAATGCTTTTTCGTGACTTTACAAGAAAGTATGGCATCTTTTTTTCAGGAGACATTGACATCCGTTCTATCTTGACTGACTCATCTGGTGGGAACAAGAAGTCCACATGCCAATGCAAATAAAGAAGGGGGAAGAGGTTCAGGAAGAGGGAGGTGAGTGGGGGAGACATTCTGCAATGTATAAAGATAATAAGTATTGATGCTTTACTTTTTACCAAAATATATATATTCCACCAAACTGAGTTCTTGAGATAAAGAAGATAAAGAAGAATATTGGGATATACAACTGTGATAAATCTAGCAAGAGCTGTGCTTATAAAGAATTGAGGTTTGTTAGTAGCAAAAATATAGAGAAATTCCCTCTATGATAAACAACAAAATAATTCAAGATACTAGTTACCTGAGATGCAATCTGAGAGGGGTACCAGAGGGCTTTAATTGTATTGCTGGCGTTTTATTTCTTAAAATGGGCAGTAGGTTTGTGAATGTCCACTATAAATTGGTATGAATTTCTATATGTCTGAACTATTTCATAATAAGCACATTTTAAAAGAACGTTAGGCCTTTGTCAGATCTCTGAATGTTTTTTCTACCAAACAATTATATTTTCTTTTCAAGGGCAAGAAGGCAAATGGCCCTTAGACTTTTCTTCCCTCACTAAAAATCTCTCAGCCTCTGACAGATGACAGGAGTCTGTGAGCTGAAAATCACACCTCAGGTTGGCAGTAACATTGAGAGTTTACCAGAAATGTGCTAGCCAATAGCCCAGCCATGACTCCAGCAATTAGACCCTAGATATCTGTTTGCTGTCTGAATCCAGACAGAGATGTTTATGAATGACAGTGCTGAAGAGCCTGCTGTGGTTTTTAGAAGGAGGTAATTGAGACTAGTAATTCCTGAGTAATATCCAGGCACCACAGTGGGCATATGAATTGCTATCATCATCACCATCATCATGACAAGCAACATTCATGTAGCATTTAAAAGTATACAAAGAGATCTTATATACATTATATTATCTGAGCCTAGCAAAAACCCTGGAAGGAACTGAGGAAAAGGAGTATTACATTCATGGAGAAAATTGAGTAACAGAGTAATTTTTCCAAGGTCAATGAGCTATTAAGTGTCAGAACACTGAACTCAAATCCAGATTTTCTGATTCCAAGCATTTATTTTTTCTTACTATGCTCTGGGTCAGCTGAATGGTTGAGCTCGCCCAACTTCTGATAGTGAGAGGTATTTGATAAGGAGGTCCTGAGATTCTAACCCTCAAAACATAATTAATCAAACATCTCTAATCCCCATAATAGGTTAATAGAGATCTATAGCCATAACTTTATCAAAACTCTTTCTACACAATTGCCTACCAGTGACTTATTTTCCCTAATGCCACAATTTGAGTCTACCTACCTGGCTTGGACCAAATGTTTGGCCATGCCCCAGACTTGATGACCAGTCCTGTTCTTATCATGGGTAATTTTTAAAAAATTTTCTTACATGTGAGAATAATATCTCACAATTCCAGTATTATCTGTCTGACTGCTAGTCCCATCTAATATGGTGCCCATGTTCTTATAACTATAAGACTTGGGTTTTTTTACAAATTATTTATTTTTATGTTTTAATTCTATATCCCGGCAACATAATTACCTTCTTATTTGTAGTGGTTTTTTTCATTTGATTCTCATGTGTTTTACAATCACACAATGATATCCTCTGTAAATAGTCATAATTTTACATATTCTTTCAGATTTTATATCACTAGTTTTTTTCTCTCATATAGCTGAAATGAGTAATACCTCCAGTGAAACATTAACTAGTAGTGGTTACAGGGGGCAACCTTGACATGTTCCTGACTAGCAGGGGTTCAGATTTTATATCACTAGTTTTTTTCTCTCATATAGTTGAAATGAGTAATACCTCCAGTGAAACATTAACTAGTAGTGGTTACAGGGGACAACCTTGACATGTTCCTGACTAGCAGGGGTTCCTCAGTGAACCCTCATTAAGATGCTTCTGGTGTGATGAGGAGCTTCACTAGCAGCTTGAGGAGGTATGTACCTGCTTCTCCTCGCTGAGGGAGAGAGTGTGTGTTTTCTAGTTTTTTGAGATACTGTTGACATATAACATATATAAGTTTAAGTTGTACAACATGATTTGATACGTGAATATGTTGTGAAATGATTACCACATAAGGTTATAACTTCTATCCTCTCACATTATTTTTGTGTGTGGTTAGAACATTTAGGATCTACTCTTTTAATAACTTTAAAGTATATAATACAGTGTTGTGAATTACAGTCATCATGCTGTACATTATATCCCCAGGACTTATTCATCTTATAGCTGGAAGTTTGTACCCTTTGACCAACATCGCCCCATTACCCCCAATCCCAAGCCCATAACAAATACCATTCTACTCTCTATTTCTATGAGTTTGACATTATCAGATTCCACATATAAGTGAGAACATAGAGTATCTGTCTTTGTCTGACTTATTCACTTAGCATAACGCCCTCAAGGTGCATCCATGTTGTCACAAATGGCAGGATTCTCTTCTTTCTCATGACTCAGTAATATTCCACCATATATATATATGATATATATATGTCTCATATATATGCCATATATATAATATACATATACCATATATATACCATAACTTCTTTATTCATTGATTTATCAATGTATAATTAGGTTATTTCTATACCTTGGCTATTGTAAATAATCCTGCAATGAACATAGAGGTGCAGATATCTCTTCAAGATAGGGATTTTAATTTCTCCAGATCAATACCCAGAAGTGGTATTGCTGGATTATATGTAGTTCTATTTTTAATCTTTTGAGGAACCTCTATACTGTTTACATTCTCACCAATAGTGCACAAGCATTCCCTTTTCTCCACATATTCACCAGCAATTGTATCCGTGGGGAGGAAGGCGATCTCCGCGTCTTACTCTTCCGCCATCTTCAAGGTCCCCCTTATCTTCTTAATGACAGTCATTTTAACAAGTGTGAGGTGATATCTCAGTGTAGTTTTGATTTGCATTTTCCTGATGTTGAGCATCATTTCATGTACCTGTTGGCACTTTGTATGTCTTCTATAGAAAGAAGTCTATTCAAGTCCTCTGCCCATTTTTTGATCAGATTGTTTGTTTTCTTGCTATTGAGTTGTATGAGTTTCTTATATATTTTTATTATTAACCCCTTATCAGATAGATGATTTGCAGGTATTTTCTCCCATTGCATAGGTTGCTTTCTCAATTTGCCGATTATTTCTTTTGCTATACAGAAGCTTTTTAATTTGATGTACTCCTACTCATTTATTTTTGCTTTTTTCTTTTTTATGGCTAAGTAATATTCCATTGTATATTTATACCACATACTCTTTATCCCTTTATCTACCAGTAGACACTTATGTTGCTTCCATATCTTGGCTATTGTAAATAATGCTGCAATGAACATTGAAGTACATATCTCTTTTCAAAATAGTGTTTTTGGTATCTTTGGGTAAATACCCAGAAGTAAAATTGCTGAATTATATGGCAGTTCTATTTTTTTTAATTAATTAATTTATTTATTTACTTTTGGCTGTGTTGGGTCTTTGTTTCTGTGTGAGGGCTTTCTCTAGTTGTGGCAAGCGGGGGCCACTCTTCATCGCGGGGTGCAGGCCTCTCACTATCGCAGCCTCTCTTGTTGCGGAGCACAGGCTCCAGACGTGCAGGCTCAGTAGTTGTGGCTCACGGGCCTAGTTGCTCCACGGCATGTGGGATCCTCCCAGACCAGGGCTCAAACCTGTGTCCCCTGCATTAGCAGGCAGATTCTCAACCACTGTGCCACCAGGGAAGCCCGGCAGTTCTATTTTCAAGTTTTTGAATAGCTTCCATACTGTTTTCCTTAATGGCTATACCAATTTACTTTTCCACCAACAGTGTATAAAAGTTCCCTTTTCTCTACATCCTTGATAACATTTTTTATCTCTTGGTCTTTTTTATAAAAGTCATTCTAACAGATGTACGGTAATATCTCATTGTGATTTTGATTTGCATTACCCTGATGATTAATGATGTTGAGCATCTTTTCATATGACTGTTGACCATCTGTATGTCTCCTTTAGAAAAATGTCTATTCAGGTCCTCTACCCATTTTTAAAATCAGGTTGTTTAGTTTTTTGATATTGAGTTGTATGAGTTCTTTGTACAATCTACCACTTTTACTGTGTGTTTGCCTTCACCAATGAGACTTTTCCTTTCATAATTTTCATATTTCTAGTTGTGATCTTTTCTTCTTAGAGAAGTCCCTAAAGGGACTTCTTGTAAAGCTGGCTTAGTGTTGCCAACTCTTAGCTTTTGATTATCTCTTCTTCAAATATGAATGATAGCCTAGCTGGGTAGCATACTCTTGGTTGTAGGTTTTTTCCTTTCATCACTTTGAATATATCATGCCACTCCCTTCTATCTTGCAAAGTTTCTACTGAAAAGTCGGCAGAGATACATATAGGAGTTCCTTTGTATGTAACCAGTTACTTTTCTCCTGTTGCTTTTAAGATTCTCTATCTATAAATTTTATCATTTTTAATTATAATGTATCTTGGTATTTTATTCCAGGAATGAAAGGATGGTTCAATATCCTCAAGTCAATAATGTGATACACCACATTAACAAAAAGAAGGATAAAAGTCAATGATTATCTCATAGACGCAGAAAAAGCATTTGATAAAATTCAACATCCATTCATGGTAAAAACTCTCATCAAAGTTTGTATAGAGGGAACATATCTCAACATAATAAAGCCCATTTATGACAAACCTACTGTTAACATCATACTCAGTAGTGAGAAACTGAAAGCTTTTCCCCAATATCAGGAACAAAACAAGGTTGCCTACTCTCATCACTTCTTTTTAACATAGTATTGGAAGTCCTACCTAGACCAATCAGACAAGGAAAAGAAATGAAAGGAATTCAAATTGAAAGGGAAGAAGTAAAACTCTCACTAACTGTAGATGACATAATACTATATATAGAAAACCCTAAAGTCACCATCAAAAAATTATTAGAACTAATAAATCAATATTTGGAAATGATATGACTGACAAGGGGTTAATATCCAAAATACATAAACAGCTTATACAACTCAGTATCACTCAATATTAAAAAAACAAACAACCCAATTAAACAAGGGGCAGAAAACCTGAATAGATATTTTTCCAAAGAAGACATACAGTTGGTCAACAGGTACATTAAAAGATGTTCACCATCACTAATCATCAGGGAAATACAAATCAAAACAACAATGTGATATCTCCTCACACTGGTCAGAATGCCTATTGTCAAAAAGACCACAAATAACAAATGTTGATAAAGATGTGGAGAAAAGGGAACACTAGTGCACTGTTGGTGGGAATGTAAACTAGTGCAACCCTTATGGAAAACAGTACAGAGTTTCCTCAAAAAAACTAAAAATAGAACTACCATATGATCCAGCAATTCCATTTCTGGGAGTAAATCCCAGGAAAATGAAAACACTGATTTGAAAAAATATATGCACACCAATGTTTATAGCAGCATTATTTACAATAGCGAAGGTATGGAAGCAACATTAACATCCATCAACAGATGAATAGATAAAGGAGATGTGGTATACATACACAATGGAATATTACTCAGCCATAAAAATGAACAAAATTTTGCCATTTGCAGCAACATGATGGGCCTGGAGGGCATTATAATTAGCGAAATAAGTGAGACAGGAAAGATAAATACTATATGTTGTCACTTATGAGTGGAATATAAAAAAATAAAACAAGTTAATATAACAAAACAGAAACAGACCCACATATAAAGAGAACAAACCAGTGATTACCAGTGGGAAAAGGAATGGGGGAGGGGCAGGATAGGGGTATGGGTTTAAGAGGTACAAACTATTATGCATAAAATAAATTAGAAGGATATATTGTATAACACAGGGAATATAGCCAATATTTTATAACTTTAAATGGAGTATAATCTATAAAAATATTGAATCATTATGTTGTACACCTGAGACTAATATAATATTGTAAATAAACTATTTCAATTATTAATTAATTAATTAATTAATTGTATAAATAAATAAAAGTCTTTTTTTAAAAAAATGGTGCTTTCCAGCATCAGTGTCCTGGTAGAACAAACTCCCCAAAATGGCTGCCACCAACATTTATGTCCCCAGGTGGATCTCAGTTGCCTCTTGTCTCTCCAGGCAGCTCTCCAAAATCAGCAAATAGGTCTGACCCAGTCTCCTTTCAAATTATTAATTCTGTGCTGATACTCAGAGCATGTGAGATTTTGTGCGAACCCTTTAAGAGTGGAATCTCTGTTTCTAACAGCCCTCCAGTCCTCCTGTACACAAGCCCCATTGTCCTTCAAAGCCTGGTGTTCTGGGGCTTCTCTTCCCAATGCGAGACCCCCAGGCTGGGGAACCCGATGTGGGGCTCAAACCCCTTCACTCCTTGGGGAGAACCTCTGCAGTTGTGATTATCCTCCTGTTTGTAGGTCATCTAGCTAAGGGTGTGGTTTTTACTATACTGCATCTCCACCCCTCCTACCCATCTTGTGGTTCCTTCCTTACATCTTTAATTGTGGGGAAACTTTTCTGTTAGTCTTCAGGTTGTTCTCATAGATAGCTGCTCTGCAAATAGTTGTAACTTCGGTGTGCCAGTGGGTGGAGGTGAGTGCAGGGTCTTCTTACTCTGCCATCTTGGCCATATGTCCCTCAACGCTCAATTGTATAACTTCTATTAGCTGAAGGAGTTCTAGGAAACATGAAAACCTTAGGCTTTCTAGTCACACAGAGAATTTTCTAGTATGTTCTCTCCCTCTCTCTCTCTCTTCTTTCTCTCTCTGAAAATCATTCACACTGTGATTCCAGAATATTTTTCATATGCCACTGTTAAGCCCAGCACATCCTAATTAAGAGAGAGCCTAACAATCACTTAACACACAAAAAAAAATCTTGGCCAAATTTAGAGATTTGGTTTGTCCAAGTAGAAATTGCTTTATATTAATGCTATAGAGAAAACAAGTTTCTTTCTCTTGGCAACATTTTTCTCATAAGTAGATGATTATTACTTTGTGGTCTTGTAATAAAGTGCTCCAACCATTATCAGACATGTCGACTGCCAGTTTGAACAGGTTTGAAATGCCTGGAGCTCTAAAAACTGATAAGAAAAATCAGAGCTTATTTCAGCTTTTCAAAAGCTTCTTGACACTCTAGGTGACAGATATCCTTATCATGGTTTTCCCTTCTAAGTAAAATAAAAAATCAGACAAGCTAGAGTGGCAAAGTGAGGCACTTTGTATTAAAGTTCTTGTCCCCAACATGCTGATTTGGTCTTTTAAGTTATTTGTTTGCAAGTATGTAAGAATTTTCCAGTTTTTCATAGTTTTCTCTTTGTTCTGTAAAGAAATTAAATGTACTTTTCCAAATTTAATCGTACATGTTTAACCTCTGAAAACTCAAATTTGAATTTTCTAAGCTTCAATATAAAGCCAATTCATTAAAGTTTCAACAGATATTTTTGTTTGTTCATGCATTGTATACAGACACTGTAATGAGAACTGAAGTTACAATAGTGAATAAAATAATGGACTCTGCCCTAACGCTTACTGAGCTTACAGTAGAGTGGAGAAACAGACATTGTCGGTCAAAGAAGGTTTATCAAGGAAATTTAAAACTAAGCTAAAACCTTGTATTGCTTAGGAAAGTAATACCAGCTGCTGAAACAAACCCCAATTTCTGGGCAATTTAATACACTAGTGATTTACCCTTGTTCATGTTACAGCCAAATGAAAGTCCCAGGCACCTTCATCTCTGGCCTCTGTCCTCTTCCAAGTTCTCTGAATCCTTTTCAGTCAGATGGTGGATGGCAAAATAGAACAAGGTTTGCTTGTGGCAGGGTTTTATGGACCAGTCCTGACAGTGGCACATCATTTCCACCACATTTCATTAAGTTACATGGTCACACTTAACTGCAATGGAGGCTAGGATTGTAGTGTAGCCATGAGCCAAGGATGAAGAGGGAAAGGTCGATGCTGGTGAGCACAGGTAGTGCCTACCACATCTGAAGGGAGAGTAGTAGTAGCTGTGAAAGTTGAAGGGGAAGAGGACTGGGAGAGAGGTAATGAAGCACATTATAGGGTGAGAGAACATAAAATAGAAAACACAGAGGTGAGAGAGCATAGCATGTGGGACTTGAAAGTTGTCCATTAGGGCTGGATTATGGAATTCAAATTGGTGAAGTGAATCATGGGCAGGTCATGAACATCTTTGCAGACCACTTTAAGAAATATAGGAGAAAATAATATTTTATCCCAAGAAAAGTGAAGCTCCATTAAATGTGTTACCCAAGGAAGTGAAATGACTAGATCAAATATTTAGAAAAACCATAATTCCCGTAGTGTGAAAAGAATTGGAATAAATGAGAGAGAGCAAGACTGGAGGCCAATTAAGAAGCTGTTTCAATAATCCGGATGATGGACTCTAAACTATGATAATGTGACTAAAAGGCCTCGAAAAAATGGATTGTTTTGGGAGATATTTAGGAGGCAGAATTGAAATAATATGGTTTCTAATTAAATGTGGGTTGCATGTAGCAGCAACCTGCAACGTTTCAGATATTTTTCTGTATTTTATCTAGGTATACTTACTTATTCATCTAGGTAAGATAGAGCAAACACTCCTAGTTCATATCACAACCATTTATCAACCCTGGAATGAGGTTGGGGTATTCCCAACTCAAAGAGCAAGATATCACACCAATATATTACATTTAGAATTATAAATGCAGTTGAGGACTTTACTTCTCGTGCAAGGCCAATTGACTGAAATCATTACATAAATCAATAACTGAGATGAATTAGGACGTTTCCAATTGACTCTGGTCATCTGATATCTCATTTTTCTCATTTTATAGGCTTCTAAAAATTACAGGATTGCTCAAATTGAAACAATTTTCTGCTTCATGGCAAGCCAGGTTATAGCTTGGTTTGGAGTGAACATTTAATTTTGTCACTGGCTGAAGAAGTCAGGGACATCTTAGTCAGACAAGAAGCAGGAGATGCCAGCAGCCTTGCTGTGCAAAGGCCTTTTCAGCATATTTCAGGACATATTGGTTTAGCAGAATCCTAGCCTGTGTTCTGGGACCTACCACCTGAAGATATTCTGTCTTTGCAGTATCAAGTCATAAGGATGCTGCTTGCCAAGACTCACACTGTTGTCCACCTGGCCAGGCCTGACCACTTTAAGAATTGAGAATAGTGGGCAGAAGGTCCTGGTTGACAGTGTGGAAATTAGGCCATGCCTACAAGCTCATCTTTAGAAGTAACTGCCTGCTGGATTCTGAAGTCCCCTTGTGTATCCCCTGCTTTGCTCTTGATCAGTGATCCTGAGTGATGTCATGCTGTTCCTGACTCTGTTTCTTCAGTCCTCTCTCCTCTACACACACCCAGCACCTTCCTACTTCCTCATAAATCCCACTTACTTCCTTGTGCATTACACACGTTCTGGTGTCATACTTTGATCTTCAACCTGTCTGAACAGGGTATCTGGCTCCTCCCCAGGAGGAAGGTGTGTATTTCTTCCAGGTACTCCACTTCCATCCTGGAGCTTCCCCTAAATTCTGGAGAGCCTCTTTCTTACAACTGTTATTCTGGCTTCACTCCAGTCATTGCGCTTGCTCTCTGCAACTGGAATTACCCATTGGATCCCATCTGTTCCTCCAAGAGCGATACCACTTGCTTTCTAGTCTTGTAAAATGTGATCATAGAGCTGGCTCCGTATTTCTTTTTTGAAACTGGGATTTAAGAAACTTGCAGCAGCAGGAATTAACTAACAACAATTACTCCTGTTTCTTAATAAAAGTCTATTATTTATGTTCTTTGGTTCTTAAAATTAGAAACACATTTTGAATTCCAAATATATTTTAAGTTGACTTTACCCATAATTTAGTTGACAAGTACCTAACAAAACTGCTACTTGATTCAGAGGCAATGATTACTAAATACTATGGTTTTAAAATATTCTGTAGTTCGTAGCTAAATTTTGTAGTTAAACTCAAAATACTGCCTTAGGTGATTTGCCCCTGTTTTTCTGAGTATGGTAAGATTATTAATAACTAATGCTATTTTTTGAAGTTTTTTAAAACTCTCAAAGGCTAGGATTCATAGAAGATACAATTCCTCACTGATTCTTCCTTTCAAGATCCCATGACCTTTTTATATTCTGACTCCAAGATGAGCCTTGATTAAATAGAGCATGCAGTAGAAAAATGAAAGAGTGGTCTTAAGAAGTCAAAATGCCATAATAATAACTACCACATTCTGAGTACCTAATGTACAATGTACCTAATTGTACAATGAATGAACAACTCATTGTGTTAGTTGCACTTACAGATATTATTACTAATCCTCATAGTAAGAGGTATGCCTTTTTACCTCCCTTTTGTAGATAAGGGAAAGGTAGTTGAAGCCCAGAAAGATACAGCAGATACAACTAGTTAAGATGAGGTCATACTGAAGTAGGTTGGGCCCCTAATCCAATAAGACTGTTGTCCCTATAAAAAGAATGCCATATGAAGAGATAGACATACACCCACAAGGAGAACACCATGTGAATGTAAAGGCAGAGATTGGGGTGATGCCTCCACAAGCCAAGGACCACCAAAGATTTCCAACAACCCACCAGAAGCTAGGCGGCATGGAACATTCTCTCTCACAGCCCTCAGAAGAAACCAACACTACTGACACTTTGATCTTGGACTTCTAGCTTCCAGAAAACTGTGAGAGAATAAATTTCTGTTGTTTAAGCCACCTAGTTGGTGGTACTTTGTTACAGCAGCCCTAGCAAACTAATATATAAGCTTCAGAGAACAGAAAAACATGAGATATGGAGAAATTAACAAGAAGCTCAGTCACTTGTGTAATTAGGAAATAGGAAATGAACCTAACCCGGAACAGTTAGAACAGACACTAGGGTTAGAGAGGGGCCATCAACGAACCTGACTTGATCTCAAATCAATGAGTTGGATAAACTCATTCCAAGATCTGAGAGGAAGCAAAGCCTCCAGGCAGATTTAGGTGAGGGGAATCTGGGGACAGGAAGAAAGTCAGGTGTACTGTCAGTAAACAACACTGCCCTGTGACAAATTCATTCTTCTTACAAGTGTTTGGTCAATATATTTATTGATTCTCTGTGGTTACCTTGCCTACAAATGAAGGTCACTGAAAGGTTTTTGTGTATTCACTTGTTTTAAATATTTGGTTACTCAAGGAAGTTAATTGGGTACCTCTCTATTCATTTTGCAAAAGTAGCAGCAGAACATGTGGTGATAGAATAGTGGCAAAGCAACTTGTCTCTCTTCTTTATGACTCTTTCTCTCCTATATCCGTGAAGGATTCCTTTAAAAAAAAAACAACAAAAAATGGCAGTACACTTCCTACATATAAAAATGTGCTTGGTCATCCTGGTAGCATTGGAATTGTACATTTTATTGGATAGCATTTGTGAATTTTTTTTCATTAGAATTACATTTCTTCTTAGAACTATACATCCAAGGAATTTGTTTCACCATTCTGCTGTGGGGGTAACAAAAAAATATATAAATAATTGGCTAATTTGCATGTAAATGCCAAACTACAGCATGTGCCAATATAGGGATGGGTCCCCACAAAGTTAAATGTAAACAAATGAAGTCTAGGCTTCATTTCACTGCCAAGTTTGAGTAGGTGATTATGCAATAACACTTGGTAAACAGAACTTCAATGACAATTTTTAAGGCTAGGAAACTATGCTAATGTTGTTAAAATATAGTCTAGTATTCCCATTCGTGTATATTTGAACTCTTATTTGTCAGTGGTGATCTTTCAACTCCTTGGTGGATCAGGAAAAGCCATATTCCAATTACTGTATCTTTAGATTTATTTGTTCTCCTTCCTCTCTCTCTCTCTCTTTCTTTCTCTCTCTCCCTCTCTCTCTCTCTTTTTCACTTTCTCTCTTCCTCAATAGTGTTTGAAGAATTAGGGCAATATGCTTCTTGATTCCAGTCTCTAAGCGGGTAGGTGTTTGCTGTAATCACTGTTTCACTCTAGACTTCAAAGCCTAATCAGCAGAATAGGAAAGCTCCCCAGCTTTTAAATTAGAAAACTATAAGCAAAGAAAGCCCTTAATTCTTTGTTCTCTTCAGCTTGGAAAAATAGAAAGATATTCTGAAATTTATTTTATTTTTGCTTTTGAGAGCTGTGCTGTGTTGCTTGTCACCTGACACTGTACAGAGGTTTACATTTTCAAAAAATTCCTTTTGAATTTGGAACACGCAAAGACCAGACATCAATAGAAAAAAGCCTCATTCTAAACATTTATTTTTTAAAACAGTTTTAGTGTCAGTTTTCTTTTAAAAGAACATTTTAAAAATTCCTGAGTTTATAAGATAATTATTAATTTTTCCTCCCACCCACTCCTTTACCCTGTTTCAATTCTCATCAAATCATGTGAAGATTCTCTCTCTCTTAAGGAGGAAGTAACAAATAAAAATTAAAAGACCACATTCCTCCAACATTTTATCCAAGGAAGGGGTATCTCTATGTAAGAAGAGCCAAATGACCACATCACCCCAACTCTAAATCCTAGAAATTGACCTTTCCATCCACACCACCATTTTGAATTCTCAGAGGTCTACAGGTAAAGCTCCAACCCAATAAGACCAAATCCCTTTCCTTGGTTCCCTTTGGCTTGGCTAGGCAGGATGGAACCTTCAACACAACTCTATTAAATAGGAAGAGAAGAAGAAAAAGAAAATAAGCAGAGTACAAAAGGATAAAAACAATGCAGCAGTTTCTGACAGTCTTGTAGCCAGCTCACTTTCTATCCTATTCCATCTGTACCCTCTCTATTAAGACATATACTGAGCCTCAAAGCCCTCTCTTAATAACTCTCACCAAGAGGTCATTTTAATCCTCTGTAAGCTAGACTGGGTGCCTTCTGCTTTCAAACTGTCATTGCTCCCGTTCTGGTAATGAAAAACTTTCCTTGTTCCCATTACAAAAACCTGCAGTAATCTCACCTTTCAAATGAGACCCTAATTCCTTACAAGGTGTGACTAAAAGTATAACCAAGGGAATTCCCTGGCGGTCCAGTGATTAGGACTCCATGCTTTCACTGCCGAGGGCCCGGGTTTGATCCCTGGTCAGAGAACTAAGATCCCACAAGCCGAACGACATGGCCAAAAAAAAAAAAAAAGCTTTAAAAGTAGAACCATATTTTATGAGACATGGTGTAAATTTAAAGTTTAAAACAAATTACCCTTCCCGACAGGAGACGTTTCTTTACACTACTCTTTGTTACTATATGAGGTAATAAACAGAATGCCAAATCTGGAGTTAGGAGACCCAAGTTTGAATCCCAAATCCATCATTTATTAGTTGTTTCACTCAGAACAAGGTACATAACTTCACTAAGTTTCAGTGTCCTCATCTGGAGAATGGGGATAATAATGTCCCCTCACCACCTGCCTCATCATAATGTTTTACCAAAAAGATAATCAAAGATTATAAAGTTTTATAATTACAAAACTTTAAGCAAATGCAAGTTATTAGCACTACTGTTGTCTATGAGCTACCTTAAATAAAGTAGTTTTAGAGGAAGACAGAGGAAAAACAAAGTGACAAATAAATATACAAATACTTAATCCAATAAAGCTCAGTTTTAGTATGGTATCACTCAGAAAGAAACAACAGTTCAACAACCAAAATAGAAATTATTGTGATAATAATAATTTTTAAAAAATTAAATCTTTACAGAAGTCTCTCAAAAATATCAAGTTTATCCTAACGCATAGCAAAATTTCTTTAAGTTTTCTCTCTCCATCTCTCTCTATATGTACTTTTCACCTCCCTCAATTCTATCTCCAAACTGCTTTAAAAACTCAGAATAAATCTTTTCCCCAAACCAGCCCATTCTGGTTCTTACTCCTTTCGCTTTCTGGCCTATTATGTTATCCTTCCAATAACCATCTTCTCTTACCTGTTTATAGATGTTCATAGATGAGGAGTCATGTGACTCTCCTTCGGTCCGCTGCCACCATTCCATCTGCATTTGTTATCTACTTTGACTAATTGTTCTTTTAGTTCTTCAGAACTTTGGGGTTGCCAAAGTTTGGTGGCTTGTTTAGATCACTCATTTGCATTATATTTATAAACTCTGTCTAGTAGTGAGATCACAAATTACATGGCCTGCTCACTGTTACCCCTCCCACCCACGTTCGTGGTAACATCACCAGTGGATTACTGCATTTTTTTCTCCCCTGAGCCCAACACACTACTCCAGACCAGTTGTTCTCAAACACTGATGTGCATCAGAATCATCTAGATGACTTATTAAAATAGAGATTACCTCAGAGTTTCTGAGGCAGTAGGTCTGGGGTAAGGACCAAGTATTTGCATTTCTAACAAGTTGCCAGGTGATACTAATGTTGCTGGTTGGTGGGCCACACTGTGAGAAACACTACTTCAGTCGGTTACTACCATAACTGAACACAGTTGGCCCTAAGACGGACCCTATTTGCTATCACTTGTTAGAATACCTTATCCCCATGGGTCTTCAGAAAACAGGTAACTGCTCTCCAGAGCAGATGAGAACCATTAACAGTTCATATTACAGGTATCCTATAAAAGCTCTCCTCCCTTTGATTCACAAAACTTCTGGTTTCTCCTTCCAAGATGCTTCTACTCAGTATCATGTATTCTCCATCGCATGTCCTTTGTCTTGGACTTAGATCCAGCTTTTTGTACTATGCCTTTGGACTGAATATGTGAACTACCAAGTTAATTTCCAATCTCACCTTTGATCAGAAGAAAGCAGTGAAGGGGTATCTGCTACCCTTAGAAGATAATTTGGACAGGAATCACAGGGTTTTCTAACAGTGGGTGGGACAGAACAAACAGTCCCCAGACTGACAAAGAAAAATTATGCTGGACTTTGCTTGCTTCTGTCCTATCAAGTATTCAATGTGGAAAAAAACCTAAATGGTTAAAACTTAGAAAACTAAATGTGTCACTCTTGTGGAGAAGGAAATGAGGGGGAACACTCAAAGTTAGAGGGAATACTAAAGAAGTAATTAATGTCTTCTCTCTGCTAAGCTGCAAATAGATAGCTGAGGATTTTTAACACTGCTCTCAAGCACAGATGTGCCTTGAGGTATACCCACCTGCAATGATACATGTACACAAAGAATAATCTTAAAAAAAAAAAAAAGCTATATCCAACAAAAAGTTAAACACACAAGGGGACTAACACACCTGAGTGTCTACTTTGTGCGAGACGGCTAAACAGAAACAGTTCAAGTACAGGCCAGACACAAGTGATAAATGACAACTGACCTGTTAAACTGATGTAAACATCTATTGAATACAATTAAATAATTACCCAGAGGTTATCATTTAGCATACTGCGTTAGCCAAATCTCACACACAATGTAATGCAGAGATGACTCAACAACATTCACCAAATATTTACCGAGTACCAAGCTGGCAAACATCAGTGTATAAGACAAAAGACCCTGCCTTTACACAGTTTATATTCCAACTGGAAGAGACAGACAATAAACCAAAAATGTAATAAATAAACAGATTGGCAACATTTGAGCCAAGATTTGAAGAAGGATCTCCAACATTGGTAACTTCCTCAGGTAACTTCTACTTTCACTGCCTTTTGTACACCTGGCTGAATTTACTGATGGCACCAGTGAATCTCTGCTGGCCCAGGATGCATGTTGGTTCACCATGGGTCTTTGAACAGGAAGACTGATTTAAACTCCTACAAGCTCCAGGAAGAAACAGGTCTGGCATTTGTGTGAGTGAAGCACTTGTTGCTTCCCCGTCCAGACTTTTAGATTTTCAAACTATTGTTTCTTCAAACTGTTGACTTATACTAGTTTGATATATTCTTTTGTATTTTATTATTATAAATCATAGTAGCAAGAGTTAAAGTTTATTGGGTATCAAGCTAAGTATCAAGCTTAGTATTGAGCACTGTATATATAGTATCTAACTTAATTCTCACAACAATTCCATGAGATAGAGAATGCTATTACTTCCATTTTACAGATGAGAAAGTGGAGGCTTAGCGAGGTTAAATAACTTACTCAAAATCACACAGATGATAAGTGCCAGAGTCAGGATTCAGTCTGTCTGTCTCCAGAGTCATTTTAGCCTCTATTTAGTAACTAAACTTAGTACTGAATTAAATGTATTCTTCAATAGAAACTTTAAAATGTATGGTAAAGATTATCTAATTCAACAGTTTTTTGAAGACATTGCTCCATCTTGGGTAATTCACATTCACAAAGAATGTGACATTTGTTCTTACAATGCTTCTGATTGATCCAGTGTTGTGTTTCTCCAAGTGGTTTTATTTTGCAGTAGAATTTTGTGGGTTTATTTAGCAGTAGAATCCTCTACTAAACAAGATCTTACAATAGAAGACTGAATCAGTCATAGTCCTAGCATGGAAAATTCAAACACAGATGGAAAACTCAAAAAGGGTGACTGAAAAGGGTTTAATGAATGGACTATTCACAAAAGACTGGATAGGGTAAAGAGAAGCCAGCAAGGGATGGTAAAAATAACACAGGACTAACCACAGTGGAATGCAATGGCCACCCCTAGGCTTGAAGGGGCAAAGGAGGAGACAGAATGGTTACCAGAATCTGGCAAGAATTGTAGCTATAGGAAGGCACCAGCAGATAGGAGCTGTGGACTTTTATAGAGGAATGTAGCCATTGCCAAACCACAACCTAGAAGGGAAGGAGTCAGGGAAATAAACACCCCTGCTTCTCTCTCCTCTGCCCTACAGTCTCCTACTGCTCCTCCCTTTGGCTGAACCCAGCTAGAGGGCAAGGAAGCCCAGATGATGCAATCCACGGAAGTCAGCTTCTTGGGGGCAAAGAGCAAGATGGAGAAGGGCAGAGAATGGATTTAAACATGCAAACAGAGAATATCCAGCGCAAAACCAAATATGCAAAACTCATAAAGCAGAGCTACTCTTGTTGAATTGGGCGGTGGCGGGGTGGGGGGCGGTCTGCCAGCTTGCCTCTCTCTAATCTTGCTCATTGTGACCACAGCGATCTCTAGGGCACCTTTGTCAAACCCAAGTGCTCTGGCCTACTCCTTATGTTATAAATACCTTAGTCACAATAAACAACAGGTCTGTGCGCTTTGCAAAAATACAATATGCATGTGAATAAGATAACTTGGACTTACCATAGGACGATGAGGGGTACCAGACATGTCTCTGAAGGTTCAGGGTCCCAGGCTCTGAAAAGAATAGTCTGATTACATACATGATCATTCTGAGGGGCCCACGAATCTGGGAACCTGAGGGCTCAATGAAATATCTATAGGTCCTCCAGCTGAAGAAACTCATATTCCCCTGGACGGGCTTTGGTTGTAGGCTAAGGGGCTTCTTTTGAGTAGCCTCATTTGTCTTTAAGTAGAACCCTTCCAAAGTGATTCACATTTAAGTTTCATTGTCCATCTGATTAGAGAGAGAACTTTATATCCAAATACACTGAAATGCGTAGTTATTCACAAGGGCAAATAAGGAGGTGAAAGAAAAGGGAGACAGGGTAAAGATACAGGGTCATTGGGAAGAAGGTTAGGTAGACAAGAGAAGTGATTAATCAGAAAATGACCACAGGGCTTTCCTGGTGGTTAAGAATCCACCTGCCAATGCAGAGGACACGGGTTCGAGCCCTGGTCCCAGAAGATCCCACATGCCATGGAGCAACTAAGCCCGTGCGCGGCAACTACTGAGCCTGCACTCTAGAGCCCGTGAGCCACAACTACTGAGCCCGTGTGCCGCAGCTACTGAAGCCCATGTGCCTAGAGCCCATGCTCCACAACAAGAGAAGCTGCCGCAATGAGAAGCCCGCACACCACAGCAAAGAGTAGCCCCCGCTCACCGCAACTAAAGAAAAGCCTGCATGCAGCAATGAAGACCCAACACAGCCAAAAATAAATAAGTAAATATTAAAAAGAAAAGAAAAATGACCACGGAGTGCCCATCACAAACAGAACACAACATCTAATACTGTTACTGGCAGCTGAGAAGCAATACTCTCCAAATGTGCTCTGAAGTCTGAATCTCAGCCTGGCCTCCCCAGCGGGGGCTGCAGCAGATCCATCAGTCATTGGACAGAGCTGCTGCACATACCCTCTGCTGCTATGCAGAGAAGTCTGACTAAGGAAGCCAAAACTAGGATGGAGATGGGTGGGGTGGAGAGGCGCCAGCACACAGGAGCCAGACAACCAAATATTCTGTCACTGGTGCTGCCACTTAAATCTCTTGGTTCACTGGAGAGAGGCTTTTTTGTGGGGAGGGGGTTGTTTTTAATCTCAGTAGCTATAATGGCCTTCATGGAAACGAAAATAAGCTGAGTTGAGAAGAAAAATCACAGCTGTTCTTTCCTTTCTGAGGAGTTTACACACCTCTTATTTTATTCTGTGTTGGTGCAGCTGCCCAGACAAGAAGAGCACAGGTTACACCTATGACAGGTAGAGAGCAAGGTGGTATGACCTGCAGCCTATACCTATCCTGTATCCCCTCTGTACTACGGCCCCTGGCCCTTCCCCCTCACGGTGTGTCTCTCCTCTAGGTTGGCGAGCCTTATATTACTAGCATGAAACATTTGTCACACATGAGATAGACTCAACTCATTTTACATATATTATCACATTTAGTACTGAAAGTAACTTTATGAGGTGGGTTTTATGATTACCATATGTCTATTCAGATGGGGGCATTAGGACTTGGGGAGGTCAAGAGACTCAGTAAATAAATGGCAGGCTGGAGTGCAAGCCTCAGTAGCCTGACTTCAGTATCTGTGCACTTAACTGCTAGACCATCCTATCCTGTCCTTACATGGACATTTGCTTTGCTGTTTCTGTTCTCTGAGCCAGCCTGGCCTCCATGTTTCTGACCCTGGACTGATCACTTAATCTTTGATTTCCAATTATTTCCTCTGTCACAGATGCTGAGAAGGGAAGGTCAGATTCGCCTCACTTGGCTTCTCTCTGCTCGTAATGAGCCAGTTGGAGGGCCACCCTGAGGCGCAGCGGGTCCTGGGTCAGTGAGGGATGAAGCGCTCAGGCCTCTTCCTGGAGAGCCACACCTCATCAGCTTAGAATCCCATTTTCACATCCTAACCTTGAATGCAGAACCCTGCCAGAAATGTTCCACTAAGTCCAGAAAGCTTCCCCAAACCCTCTTAGAAGGAAAAGGAAGCTGGGCCATTAGTCAGAATCTATGGCAATGCCCATAGAAAGCAATGCTCCTGTGGCGGAACTGAGTCAGAGAGAAGAGGAAAATGAATCACACTCCAGAATCATCCCACCAGGTATTTGCAGAGAATTAAGGATAACTTAAATACTCACGTACAGGAATTCAATTATAATTCAGAAATCTACTAAATTTTCCTTGATTAAAATAATACATGGGTTTAGATAAAGCCTTTCAATTGGTTAGTCATAACACTTAAAATTGCTGAAGAAAATGAAAACTTCAGGCATCTGTTTAGAGTTTCTTGAAAAAAAATTTAGACTATGTTCATGTTTCACATGTACATTTTAGTATTTATAGGAATAGATTTTAAATTGTTTGCTTTCTATATATATCATGGAACTTCATGCTTCAATTCCATATCTTCTGCCTTCTTTCTTTTCTAAGTAACACTCTATCCAGTATTCTGGTAAATTTGGCATATGCATATATGCATACATATGTGCTCTTTCATGTATAAATGAAAATACTATGGGTTTTTTTTTTTTTTGCAGTATGCAGACTTCTCACTGTTGTGGCCTCTCCCATTGTGGAGCACAGGCTCCGGATGTGCAGGCTCAGCAGCCATGGCTCACAGGCCCAGCCGCTCCGCAGCATGTGGGATCTTCCCAGACTGTGGCATGAACCCGTGTCCCCTGCATCGGCAGGCGGCCTCTCAACCACTGAGCCACCAGGGAAGCCTGAAAATACTATTTTTAAAAGATTCAAAAGAAAGTTTACATGAATCATGGAAGCAGCTATTTAACCACTTTGTTTTTCTTTCTCTACTCTGCTCCCTCTATATGGTATGAACTTTGTCCTCTATTCTAAAGAATAAAAGGATATGTAGAATTACACACATTTTGGCATATATCAATAGTTATTCATGGTTTTAGTCTCTAAAGCTTAATCTCATCCATAGACGTAATTATATCCTTTGTATTAGGACACATGTGGTTGCAGGGAAGAGAAGTCTTCTTAAAATGACTCAAGTAATCTTCTGAGCATATAACTGGAAAAGCTGAAAACTCTAATTTGAAAAGGTACATGCACCCCAATTCATACCAGCACTGTTTACAATAGCCAAGACATGGAAGCAACCTAAATGTCCACTGACAGATGAATGGATAAAGAAGATAAGGTATATATATGTACACACAAACACACACACAGTGGAATATTATTCAGCCATAAAAAGAATGAAATAATGCCATTTGCAGTAACATGGATGGACATAGAGATTATCATACAAAATGAAGTAAGTCAGAGAAAGACAAATATCATATGATATCACTTATATGTGGAATCTGAAAAAAATGATACAAATGAACTTATTTACAAAACAGAAATAGACTCACAGACATAGAAAATAAACTTATGGTTACCAAAGGTGAAAGGGAGGGGAGGGATAAATCGGGAATTTGGGATTAACAGATACACATTACTATATATAAAATAGGTAAACAACAAGGACCTACTGTTTAGCACAGGAAACTATACTCAATATTTTGTAATAACCTATAATGGAAAAGAATCTGAAAAAGAATATATATATATTCTTACTGAATCACTTTGCTGTACACCCAAAACATTAGAAATCAACTATACTTAAATTTTTAAAAATAGGGGGGATTTGGAGTTTATTGTAATGATACAGATCTCTTACAAACCTAGAGGCCTCAGAAAAGTCAAATCAACCTCAGTAACAGCCATTCTCAGTTTTCAGTCTAGGATTCCACCATAAACAGTATTCAGCTGCCAATGCCCTCTACTTCTAGGCTTCTTGGTTCTTAATGCATGTGTGTGTGAGACAGAGAGACAGAGAGGCTGATTGGTCAGCCTTGCCTATACATTAGATCTCTTTGAGTCAGATGACTACTTCTCCTGTGGTCACTGTAGCCATGGTGGGACAGGTTTACTTGCTACCAACAGAGTCATACTGCAGATCCTCTCAATATGTTATACATTTAAGTGGATGTGAGTGCATGTTTGAAGTTGAATGGGAGGGGAGGGGGAGAGAAAGTGAAAAATATCAATTTCTAATATATTCATTGAGGGAAAGCTAAAATGGATGAAAAATATCTTTACTCAAGGATTTTGAAAGGTTCATATTGTGCTTTCAAACCCTAGGTTTCTAGGATGTTCTTATTTTACAATTTAGTCACATACTGTATGTTAAAATATCTGTTTTCCAGCCCCTAAACTGTACCAAGCCCTAGAGCAGCCAATCATGAAAAATAATACATAACAGCAGTATACAACTTACCAATGGGTCGTGTCCTAAGAGTTTATTGGTGTATTAGTTTTCTAGGGCTTCCATAATACATAGCATAGACTGGGTGGCTTAAACTACAGAAATTTATTTTCTCACAATTTTAGAGGCTAGAAGTCTGAGATTAAGTTGTCATGAGAACTGGTTTCTTATGGCCTTTCTCCTTGGCTGCAGATGGCTGTTTTCTCCCTGTATTTTCACATGGTCTCTCCTCTGCGTGTATGTATGTGTCCTTATGTCCTCTTCTTATAAGGACACCAGTCACATCGGTTAAGGCCTAACCTAATAACCTCATTTTTTTTTTAAGTACCACTTTGAAGACACTATCTCCTAACATAATCACATGCTGAAGTAGTAGAGGAGGGTGGTTAGGACTTCAACATATGAATTTGGGGGTGTACACAATTCAGCCCATAACAACTGGTAAGTCTATTATTTGGAACTAAGAATAGAGGACACGTTTTGCCATCTCTTAATTGGACAGTAGCCTCCTACCTGATATCACACTTTGCTGCACCATTTTAAATCTGTCAGAAAGCCATGAGACTGACCCTTTTCTAAACTCATTGATCCTTTTCTAAATTACTAATCTGATTTTGTTATTTCCTGCTTGGAGGACTTCTCTGGCTCCTTAACACTTTGGTGTAAATTCCAAATGCTTCCTACAGCACACACAGCTTCTCACAGTAGGCTGCAGTCAGTCTTCCCAGCCTCACCTCCAGCCACTCCACATGATGCCTGGACCACTGACTGGTAACATGCTGAGAAATTTATATATTCTATATTTTATGTTCTTATTTATTCTGTGTATTTAAACCAATGTCATAGTACTTTAAATATGGAGATGATTTCATATGATTGTTTTCTACCATTCTATTGTTAATGTATATCTATTTCAATTGCATTGTAAGTGAAACAGGATTTTGAACTAGTCTAGGAACATAATCTGTTGTTCTGATTAGTTTCTAAAATATTTGTGAGGCACCTATCATATGTCAGGTACTCTCAACATTTATTACATAAAGATGAAAAGGTCACTGAGTTTAGGAAGTTCACAGTCTAGCTGGGAAAAAGGACAGGCAGGTAAACAAATAACTGTAATACAATGTGACAAGTACGTGAATAGAAATATGCATATGGTACTCTAGGAATGCAAGGTAGATTAATTTTCCCTGAGGTGGTCAGGGAAAACTACAGGGAGGAGAGTTGATATTTGAGCTGGGAACTTGATAAGAGAGAGAATGGAATTTCAGGCACAGAGCAGCAAAAGCAAATCATATACAGACACCTGCCAGGACATCAGTCAACCCTGAACCACTATCTCTTTTCTCTGAGGATCTGAAACTGAGGATTGAGTAGACTTTTCTTTTGAACTTTCAAAACCTAAAGCATCTAATGTCATATCCCCTTTTCTCTAGACAGTGACTGCTGAGTTCAGACTCCAGGGCTCCTATACACCTGCCTGTCTGAAAGGAACTAACTTCAGATTCCAAGGTAATTTGCCTTCTAAAAGAGTCCTGAAGTAATTTCCAAGATGCTTCATTGTATCTTTCTTCCTAGAATAAAGAAAAAGAAACTTAATCTCTGGAAAGTTTCCCTGCTACTTATCATCATTCCTTTTCAGAACATTGGTTCTCATCCCTGACTGTTAAGTTAGATTTACCTAGACAGATTTTAAAGATTCCAAGGCCCAGGCAGCACCCCAGACCAAATAAATCAGAATTTCTGAGAATAGGACCCAGGCATCAGTATTTTTAAAGCTCCCCAGATGATTCCAATGTGCAGCCAAGGTTGAAAATCACAGATTCAGAATTTATGGGGATTTTCCCCCTTAGTACAAATGTTTAACTGTCATAACTCTCAAGCTTCTCCAACAAGATTAGGATTACTTATTCGTTTAGAAATGGAATGGACAAATGTTGCTTTTATTCATCCCCAAGGTAAAATTTGTCTCACTGTTTTGGTTTATCTCAGTCACACTTGTCTCAGTGGTTTTGACCTTAATGTTCATCTCTCTGATGTGTATCTTTCTCTCGGGCTCATGGCCTCAAGTGAGGAGACAGGTTTTGGCCAAGTGATTTTAAGAGAAAGGTCTGCAGCTTATCCCACCTCTGGTTCATTGTTGCTATAGCTGCAGGTCCCCTTAATTTAAGGTTGCAGACTCCTGTGTCTTTACCCAACTCAAAGGTCTTCTTTGGAACTAAATCTCTGCAGTTCCCTCTCCATGTCTGGCCTGGTCTCAGGCCCTGACCCACAGGCTGAAATCAGGATCAGTGTAGGTGTTCCCATTGCCTAATCCTCCCAGTGTGCTGATGAGGAAGAGAATGAGAGGAAGAGAAGGGAGGAATTTCAGGTTGAGGGAAGATGGACAATCAACCTTCATCCTGAGACAGGAGGCCTGATCTATGCCCCTCTTTCTCCCTGATTTGAGAGGAGAAATTTGAGAATACAGAGTGCAAGGGGGGCTGGACAGAGGACAGAAGAGTGAGCCAATTAGCTAGCCACCAGAAAGTCAGCAGGAGAGTGGAGAAAGGATAGGATCAGAGCCCCAGCAATCATGGTGACAGTGACAAGAAAATGAAGCCCAGACCAGGCAAGAGTCCATTGAGTCAAAAAGAACTGATTTCTCATCAAATTAACCAGCTAACGCCTGTGGATAAAGCATCCCACACAAGTGTTGGCTCTAGCTGGGCTGTTCTTTTGTCAGCATTGAAGTGACATCATGTAAATTCACAAGCAGATGCCAAACTTGATGAAAACTCATGATTCACTCCATGTCTGTTGGGCATACACAGCTAACTGGATGACCTCTAAGGTCCCTTCTGGCTTTTAAATTCTAAGATTCTGTGATCCCAAGTGACTGCAGTGAACCTGGCATGTCCCAGAAAGTGCACTTGGAGAATTTCCAAGGAGCTTTGTGTCTAGGTGCCAACATGTTATATGCGAAAAATGAGGCGCTCACCATGCCAAGAGGCAATTTCCAACAGGGGAATGGCTGCTTATGTGTGCTCATCCTTCCTAAGCAGTCCTCTCAACAGTACATATACAGAGGGCCAGTGTCTCTGATCAGTCCCTACCCAGGCAATGAAATTTTTTTTTCTAGCAGAGATCTGACTCTTCTTTCTGGTTGCCCATAGATAGTACTCACTTAGGACCATACTATAGAAGGCACACCCACCTCCCACTGCTATTAGCAATCTGTCCACCCTTCTGTGGCTTTCTAAGCTTACTTATTCAAAGGCACCATGGGGGTCTTGGTCTTTATTTCTGATCCCTCCAGGCAGTAAACATTGTGCCAGTTCTTTCTGGACTGAGAACTAGGGTCAGCAGAGAACTCAGCGGAAATAGGAACTCTGCAAGGATGGAAGCTGACCATGTGTTCCCCACCACGTACATAACACGTCTCTGTTCTCATGCTGAGGTAGCAGCTGCAGCACTGCAACCTATCTCCACCAGACCCTTGCCTCATTCTCTTTCTAATCATTTATTCTGGCTGTTCTTCTTTCTGCCAACAATAATTCATAGTGATTTCACATATAATGCTCCTTTCAACATGGTGCAGCATAAACAGTGAAATTATAATAAAAATGATAAACAGAAAATACTGCTTACACAATTCTTTGTTTGCATGTGAAAATCAGGGGAAAGACAAGATATTTCACTTCTAATCATGAGTTGGGAGCACTGGTAGAGTTCGGCTTATAATCACTTTTTTAAAAAAATAACATTTTCTACTTCATGAGTATTCTTATAGTAAAATCTTTGTTAATAGGAACCCAGCTACTGAGACTGAGTTCACTTGCGGATATTTACTATAGCTTTATATTTTTAGAAGGAGACCAAGTACAAGAAAAAATTAGACATCATGGGTTTAATTTTTTAAAAAGACTAACTTTAAAGCATGTTCGGAAGTCCATAATGAATTGGTGCAATCTTATAAACTTCTGCTGGGTACATCATCTGCAATAACAGGTGATAGACAGTCAGGAAGATTCACTCATTCTACAAAATCCTCAAACTTTGAAGAAACATTACGTTCTCTGGTAATTCCATGTCTTCAAATTACCCAGAGTTGTGAGAATCAATAACCTGAGCTCAAGAGGGGAACTCATGTCAATTACTTTTGCCATGCCTGTAAATAAAGCACATCTCTGGGATGAGAAATCCAAGTTAAATGCAAGAACTCAAACAATTCTGGGACTTTTGAGTCAGAAGAAAAGAAATTTGCTCTGAGAGGGATGGAGAAAGCCAGTTAGGCCAGTTCCTAGGAAACAGAATATAATCAGACTCCCAGAATCCATATAGCCAAGGCGAGGCCGGAATTTGAGAGAAATGGTAGGAAAGACACTTATGAACTTGCACCATGTCTTCAGACCAAAGTATGTTTATTTTAGGATAAGGAGATTTGAGGCTCAGATAAGCTTTTGCTACCTTTACTAGGATCCTTAGCACCAAAAATATATGCTGTGCTTTAAAAATTAGAACATTGTAAATGTCTTTATACTCATTCTTATTTATTTTTCCATTCCATTAAATTACAGAGTCACCGTTATCCATTATTTTTTTAAATTGTTTTTCCTACCTCATATAATGTAAATTCTTATTCATTATAGCTCTTGATTTTGGACTATATCTCCCTGCCCTACTTGGTCCACTATGAAGTGACTGCATTTACTAAAATGGAAAAGAAGACTCTTATGTAAAAAGTCATATGTAAGGTTGAAATTTTTTCCTAACTAAATTAGCAAGAAAAGTCAATTTTACAGAACCATTACAGATTAATGTTTAGTAATCATAGAAGATAGTAAAGAAGCCTAGAGATTAGAAAAAGATAACTTTGCCTAATTAACAAAAGTGGCAAGGTAAAAGAGAGTAACTTTTTCTATGACTTGGAACTATGGACAAACAAGTATGAAATTACAAACAGATTTATTTACAATGGTGAATAAGCACATAGATAAAGAAGTAGTGATCATCAGGACCCAGTATGGGATCTTAAAAAAAAAAATTATTTTCTTTCATTAAGATTAGAGGTTTGCTAAATAAAAGAAATTCTAAAGACAAATTATGATTTCAGTAAGGCTTTTAGACTGTCATGGACAAGGTGACTTGTTGTGAGATAGGATGATGGTTTACAGTGGGTTGAAATTTCTTCAGAATGTGTCACTCTCTCCCACTATACTGTGAGCGCAATGACAGAATAGAACATATTTCATATGTCTTTGTATCACCGGTACTTAATTCAATTCTTGACAAATACTAAGTACCCAAGCCATTTTTCCTGAATTCATAGGCACTTAAACAAGTCTACTCAAAATGAACTTTTTAACAGATAGAGGTCAACCACAGCAGAACAGATAGAGGTCAACCACAGCAGAATTATTAAGTGGCATGTTTTAAATGCCCTGTGCATGACCATTATCCTTTTCAACACTCTCATACTAGCAATCAACAAGTAAAATTTTAAAGGCAAGTGGTCTAGTGCATAAGAATCAGAAACTTGTAACCAGAAAGAGGATTGTGGTCCTATATCTCATAAGGTCTATTATAGTGCTGCATACAGAATAGGTGTTCAATAGCTATTTTCTTAACTTTTTTTTAAATTAATCATGCCATTCTCAAGCTTTAACATTTATGGTGGTTGGGACAAGTAGATATCCACATTTGGCCCCCCTATCTCACACAATATACGAAAATTACTCAAAATGGGTCAAAGGCCTGCATGTGAGAGCTAAAACTATAAAACTCATAGAAGAAAACAAAGATGTAAATGTTCATGACCTTGGATTACAGAATGGTTTCTTATATATAACACCAAAAGCATGAACAACAAAAGAAAAAATACATCAAACTGGACATCACCAAAATTTTAAAACATTTGTACTTCAGTGGACATCAAAAAGGAAGTGAAAAGACACCTATGGAATGAGAGAAAATATTTGCTTGTCATATATCTGACAAAGGACTTGTATCTAGAGTCTATAAAAACTACTACAACTCAATAACAGGAGGACAAATAATTCAATTTAAAATGGGCAAAGACTTTGAATAGACATTTCTCCAAAGAGTTGTATAAATGGCCCATAAATACATGAAAAGAAGCTCAACATTATTAGCCATCAAGGAAATGCCAAACAAAACTACAAGGAGATACCACTTCACACCGTTAGAATGACTATAATTTTAAAAAGATAGACAATAACAAATGTTAGCAATGATATAGAGAAGTTGGAACCCTCATAAACACCTGGTGGGAATGAAAATGGTGTAGCCACTTTGGAAAATAGTTTGGCAGGTTCCCAAACGGTTAAACATAGAGTTACCATATGATCCAGCAATTCTACTCCTAGGTATATATCTAAGAGAAATGAAAACATATGTCCACACCAAAAATTGTACATGAATATTTATAGCAGCATTATTCACAATAGCCAAAAAGTGAAAATAAGTGAAATGTCCATCAACTGATAAATGGATAAATAATATCCATACAATGGAATATTCTTCAGCAATAAAAAGAACTGAAGAACTGATGTATGCTACAACATTGATGAACCTTGAAAACATTATGTTGTGTGAAAGAAGCCAGTCACAAAGAACTACATATTGTATGATTCCATTTATATGAAATGTCCAGTATAGGCAGATGTATAGAAATTGAAAGTAGGTTAGTGGTTGCCTAGGGCTGGAGATGATGGGAGGACTGAAGGGTAACAGATAAGGGGAGCAGTGTTTCTTTTTGTAGTAAACAGAATGTTCTAAAATTATGGTAATGGATGCACAACTCTGTGAATATACTAAAAGCCATTGAATTGTATACTTTACGTAGGTGAATCACTTAGTATGTGGATTATACCTCTGTTAAACTGTTTTAAAAGAAAACCTATTGTGGGCCTCCTGTTTATCATAGACGTGGAGATACACTACCCACATCCCCCTTCAAGGAAGGACTTGCTGCCCAGCTGTGAGGGGCATAGTCAGCAGAGAGCTATCAGGTCCTTCAGGGTTACCCTCAGATTTAGGGAGCTGCCTTGCCCAATGTGAGATGATAGAAAATATATACATTGGTCTCTGCCCCTGGTTCCTGGCACAAAGCTCCTAAAACCCTTGTAATTTTTTAAGTGGTAAGAACACTTGGAGCGCCTCTTGTTCTTTGACCCCATCCCTAACACAGGGCTCCTAAAACTCTTGTAAATTCCTAAGTGAAAAGAGCACTAGGAATATTTTTTGTTCTAGTGAGGTGACTCTGGGTGGCTCCTGGATGGGGGCTGGTAACCGGAAAAACTAAGTCATGATTAGAAGCTTGGAATTTTCAGCCCCATCCCCCTGCTCCCTTTCTCCAGAGGGGAGAGAGGCTGGAAATGGAGTTAGTAATTGACCATGAGTACATGAGGAAACCTCCATAAAAATCCCAATAGCACCGGGTTTGGAGAGCTTCCAGGTTGGTGAACACATCCACCTACTGAGAGGGTGACACACCCCACCTCCATGGAGACCACAGCTCCTGTGCTGCAGACCTTCCCAGACCACACCCTATATATCTCTTCATCTGGCTGTACATCTGTGTCCTTTATCATATCCTTTAATAAACTGTTAAATATAAATGTTTCCCTGAGTTCTGCAAGCCACTCTAGCAAATTAATTGAAGTGGAGGAGGGGGTCGTGGGAACTTCTGATTTGTAGCCAAATTGGACAGAAGCTGTGGGTAACCTGGGGGCCTACTCCCTGTGAGTAGGCATCTAAAGTAGGGTAGGAGGTGGTGGGTCTGAGCCCTTATCCTGTGGGATCTGGCACTATCTTCGGTAGATAGTGTCATAATTGAGTTAAATTGTGGGACGCCCAGCTGGTGTTGCAGAGACTTGCTTGCTGTGGGAGTAAACTTCCACACATTCGGTGACCAGAAGTGTCAGAAGTGAAGTGTTCTGTGTGAGTAGTAAAGGAGACTCACAGGAGAAAAGCACAGGTGGAAAAATGAGCTTTTCCTTTACATCCAAGGTCACACCCTTCCCAGGGCAGCCCACATTCGAGTAAGGCAGGAGTATAAAGACCCAGCTATTGCCACTGGATCAAGAACAGTTCTGACTAGCAGTGCTCACTACAGAGCTCCTTGCTGGGTTGCCTGAGGCTTTGTCAGAGCTGCATCATAGTTTGACTTCTCCCTCTGCTCAATCCTGCTTCCTCCTCTTTCCTTTCACAAGTATTGATCTCTAACCTTGAACCTCAAACTAACTCAGCATCTGTTTCCAGGGAAACCAAACTGTGACTATGTTAAACATGACAGATTAGGCATACACATATGTATTCTATATCTCAGAAACTCCATTAAAATGAGGTAAAGTAATATTGGTCTTGTTTTTAACTCAGGTGAAAAGAAAAGAAACTCTGTCTATGAAGGGATAACAGTTGTTTTAGCAGAGAAAAGGAAGCAGTAAAAATGCTTGTAGAGTGGGATACCAATGAGAAGTTGGACGATTTCTTCCAGAAGACTGCTGAAAGTTTCAGGACTTGGAAGGACAGGAGCCTCCGGATGCAGATGCAAAAACGACGTTGACAAGAGGGGACTGATTGAAATCAATATGCCAAATGCTTACAGCTCCTAGGCTGCTTCTTTTATCTTTGCTTAAGACTAGAGATTTATTTCCTAAAAAGAACAGAGTAGGGAGACTCTGAATTTGTGAATACTAGGATCACTAGAGGAGGAGTGAGGTTCGGAGCTGAAAATATTGGAAATAAATGAAAATCTGAATGTTGAATAGGAAGACTGCTCCCCTCCCCTCTGCTTACTCCTATAAGTTCTCTTCACAAAGGCTGGAGTGTTGACCTCAAAAAATAGATTGGGGATTTTTCTCTGTAGAAACTGAATGACTTCAGAAAAAACATAATTACTCAATACTGGCATTTGAAGGTCCTCAATGAAGAAGCTATCTGACTGCTCTATCACCCTACACTGCCCCCACTCATGGAGTTTCCAGTTTTATAGTATGTCATTCTTAAATATGAATGGTCAGGCTAGGGTGACCAGACATGTAAAGAAAGCCTTCAACATGAAAAATAGACCAAAACAAACAGGAAAAAAAAGAGCATAGAAGAAAATGCAAGGAAAAGAAAAAAATTTCCAAGAACAAAATACTCATGATTTAATATCTGTGGGAAAAAAGGAAAAGTTATTGCACCTATGAAGCAAAAAATGGGAAGGGAAGAACAATTAGAGGCTAAGAACTTTTGGTAAACAAAAATATGATAAAAATAAAAATGCAGTAAAAGGCTTGGAAGACAAAGATGTGGAAAGCTCTCAAATATAGAATAAATGACAAAGAGATGAATAATAGAAGGGAAAAGATTAAAAAGAAAAGAGCCACGTACCAAAGCTCATAGAAGATGATAGCATAAGAGATAAAGAGAAAATTGTGATGAAAAAAAACAAATCACAAAGAAAGGATTGGAAATGACTGGACTTTTCAACATCAACACCGAAAGCTGTAAGATACTGGAGAAATACCTTCAAAAGTCTAAGGGAAATTTTAACCTTAATTCTATGCTAAATTAAATTATCAATCAATTATAAGAACAGACTAATGATGTTTTCAGGCATTCAAGGACTCAAAACTGGACCTTCCATGTACCCTTTCTTAGGATGCTTCTGGGAGATGTGCACCACTAAAAGCAACAGAGTAAACTGAGAAATAAAGAGTTACATAATTCAGGAAACATGAACTCTAACACAAGGGAGCAGTGAAAGATGACAGTAGGATAACAAGTCCAGATTTGAGCAGGAGATGGGGGCAGAAAGAAGGTTCTCAAAGACCACAAAAAGGGGGGCTGGGAAACTGATATGTTATCTGATGAAATTGACCATATAGAAATAGTATTGTGAGATGTTTCTAAAAATCTATGGTTCATTTAGAAAGAATTAGCAGTAAGTGGATAAGAAACAAAGTCATTAAAAAAACAAGGAGGGCTTCCCTGGTGGCGCAGTTGTTGAGAGTCCGCCTGCCGATGCAGGGGATGCGGGTTCGTGCCCCGGTCCGGGAGGATCCCACGTGCCGCGGAGCGGCTGGGCCCGTGGGCCATGGCCGCTGGGCCTGTGCGTCCGGAGCCTGTGCTCCGCGATGGGAGAGGCCACAACAGTGAGAGGCCCACATACTGCAAAAAAAAAAAAACAAGGAAATTTCTTACTCAAAAAAAAAGGCAAAGAGGTATACAAGAAGGAAACATAATCAGGGTACAATACCTAGCTAAGCAGTAAACATTATTTATATCATCATCATAATGTAAACATTAAGTATTAATTTACCCCTCCCAAATTATATGATTGTTGAGAGGATGGAGTAGACAGAGGAAGAAGAGGTAAAGGTATATAAAAGATAAATCCTCATCTACAAAAACAAGATATTGATAGATAATGTTTTAAAATGATGAAACAATAAACAGCAGTCAAGTATTTCATTTTGAAATATAGGAAACAGAATAGAATGTAAAAAAACTAAAAGAAATGGGCATGGTTGCCTTTGAGGAGCAGTACCAGAGGCAGGGAGGGAGAAGTGGACAGGGAACTGATAAATTTTGTTATGTCTTATATTTGACTTTCAAAACTATTTGCACATATTATTCTGACAAAAATAAAATTGAATTGAAAAATAAAACCTGTAAATACCCCCAGCTTCCTAGCATAGTCAATGTAAACTACTTGTCACTCAAATTTTGAAAAGGGGAAAGAACATGAACTGCAGATTCAGACAGATGTGTCACTTTTTAGCTGTGTGACTTTGGTCAACCTTTTTAAGCCTTTTATTGCATCATCTAAAACAGGATTCATAATACTTTCTGGTAGGTGTAAGGGAAGTCAATAAAAATAGTCTTGTTCAGGCTTCATAGGCAATAATAGGCCTTTGACTGAACAGAGACCTTAGAAGAGTTACATGCCAAACTGCTGACCAGCAGAAGCCACGAAAGTAGGTCTTGAGAACCAACAGATAGGGAAGGGAATAAGTCTGGCAGGTCTTGAGAACCAGCAAAGGGAGTAAGTCACAAAGCTTCCTGGGCCCTGGGAATCTGGCCAGTTCCTGGGGATCAGTGAACATTCTGAGACTTATGATTAGAAATACAAGCATTTAACATAATAGCCAGAGCTACACATTTGCATGTAAGCTGATGATTATCAGTTTGCAGATTGGTGATAAAAGCAGGATTCCTTTGGACGACACTCTAGAGTCTCACCCTTTGGGTGGAAGCACCACCCAGGACCTTCCCAACTGTGACTTCAGATTGCTATTCCAGGGACTCCCCAGCATTGCTTGGATCTGGATGAAGTTCTCCCAAATTGCAGATGTATGCGCTTCTGTCTCTTTATATATTGCTTGTTCTCCCAACCTGGTGATGAAAGTTCTCTCAAACTAGTAACGTATGTGGCGATGTAAGTGCTCCCAAATCAATGATGTATGTGTATATATATATATATATATATATAATATATATATATATATGTAGCTTGTCCTTATACTGTAACCTACTACTAATATAATAAATTTCCTTATTTCTTGCTTATTGCAGTGTGGAGTGGTTATTTTGCCGGTAAATCCTCTAAACCTAAAACCGAAAGTAAGTCTTCCAGTAGAACATAAATCTTTCGGCAAAACAGTAGGATTGTTGTAGAGCTAAGATAGTACCCTATCTTATTGTGATACGTAACATGGAGCCCAGTATATAACTGAGGCTTGAGAAGTGTTAGCCTTTGTTATCATTTATCTGGCTTTCAGGAACCTCCATCAGTTTACCCTTTTCCAATCTCCATTTTTTTTTCCTCCCTACAACCTGACATGGCTTTCTTTTTGCTTTAGCCATATCTCCTTTCTCCATGCTTGTTACTGGCTTTGTACAAACCTCTATCTCCAAATGGAAAAATCTTCCTTAACCTTTTTTCTAAAATTCTACATGCATCAAAACAAAAAACAAACACACAACAACAACATCCCCTGGACTTTTCAGTTACATAATTTAATAATCTACCTTTTGCTGCTTAAATAAATAATAAATAAATAAAATTCTACATGCATCATTTTCTTTGAAACTCATTTCTTCTCAGTATACCTCCAGGACTTTTAAATTTGAGGAACTCAGGTTATATAGCAACCTGATCTGAGGGGAGTAGTTACGGGTCTTATTTTACTGCTGACATTGTATAGGAAACTTGTTTTTGTTAGCTTGGATAGTATGTTTATTTGGGGTAGTTTGGGAATGAGTGCTCATGGAAATTATTGAGTCTAAGCACACTTAAATCACTACTTGACACTCTTTTCTCTTCTTCCTTAAATCTACCCCTGTGTAACCCCACCTGATACCTTTACTCAGAATTCCCTTGATTCTCCTACATGTTTCATCACATATAACACTTGGCACCCATTTAAATGTTGCTTTTCTTAGGCGATCTCATCCTTTACTTTCTAAACCAGTTGTAATGAGGGAAGATACAGCTTTCCATTTGTTTTGCATACTCCCATAACACCTGATACAGACCATACTCATAAAATCTTGGTGATGTGTTATTTGATTCTAACTGATACATAGAGTGAGGTAGCCCAACATATAGAGGAGAAAAAATGGGAATTTAGGCATCTCCTTGGAAGAAATCAATTGTCAAGAATCCTTGGGAATACACAGTGGCCCCTTCAAAAGAGAAAATATGGCTGTGAGAGTAGGAAGAAGAGAACCAAGGCAAGTATGGGAACAGCAGGGATTTTTGGAGACATAGCATGAAAGGGAGAGAGACTGTGTAATCAGCAAAATGGCCACAGCTCTTCAAGTGAAGCTCAGGTACAGCAATAGTACTGGGGCTGGAAGCATCACCATCACTATTATTATTTAGATCTTTGAAATGTGCCCATCACTGAGCCCTGAGACACATGTACAGAAACAAACACATGTTTCAATATTTACTCTCTGGGCCCTGAATCCATGGTGGTACAGTTGTCAATCCTCCCACAGCCATCAGGCACATGCTTGACTAAACAGATGGCCATCCAGAATTTTTTCACTTGGGTAGGAGGGTGGAGGCTTGTACAGCCAGAATTCTTAATTCAATATATCTTCCTGAGTATATTCTCTGAACAGGCCACCTTATAAGCACTATGGGAAGGGCAGTTGACAAGGTGGAGGGGTACGGGGGAGGTGAGGGGGGAAAGGGGCAGCAGCCATGTATCACAGAACACAGAACCTAAGAGATCAAAAATCTAGTTTCAAATTGTTTCTTGCCACTAAATTGCTAGTTGACTGTGCAAAAATCTCTTCACTTCTCTTGGTCTTAGTTTCCTCATCTGTGAAACGGTAATAATAATGCTTCTCTTGCTTATTTCTCATACTTTAACAAGGATCAAGCAAGTTTAATATGTGTTAAAATACTCTGTAAACTGTAAAAGATTATATCCTCATCTCATGATACCTTAGTGTCTAAGACAACTCTTTTAAACTCTTTTTTCCCAAAGGAGAAAAATAAATGCTTTCTTCTTTTAAAGGCTTTGTAAAAAATTTACTTACATAACAAAATATTTATTTACTACCCAATATTCTTTAAATTTCCACAATTATTCTAGATTAAGGAGGAGAAAATAATTTATTTTTAAAAATTCAGAATGATGTTCTGTATCAAAATATTTTCAAGAGGAAATAGAATTTGAGTAAGATTTTACGTAAGATAAACTTTTATTTCTACTTCAATATTCTTATAAGTAGGCCCTTTAAACTAGTGAAAGGTCTATACGTGAACATTTCAACCATATATTTATTTTTAAATCATCTCCCAGTTGAACCCAGAAATGAGAAGAATGAATGAATAAAAACAGAAAATGCAAGACTGAGTGATTTGGGAAAAGGGCAGAAAAAATATTATGGAAGAAAAGATGACACACAGAGAAAATATCCTTGTAGGAACACATTTTTTTAAAGAAGTTTTCGGGGGACATTTATTCTATAATCTATACTCCTAGTTCCAAGATAATTGTATCTAAAGTTTAAAAACTGAAAGTAGTTTAATTCTCTCCTGTGCCCTGACCTGAAACCAGATTCTGAAAAACAATATATGAGAGCATGCATCACATATTATCCAGGGATGCCACGACTGGATTGGCCTGGGTTCCAGTTACCAACTCCTGTCTAACCTTAAGTGAGCTATTTCACCTCTGCCTCCTCATCTATAAAAATGAGGAATTGGTACCTGGTAATCACTGGAGTTTCTTTACCTAGGACTCCAGGCCATGGGACTTCTTTTGACTTCTGAGAGTTTGTTTTCCAGTTTATTGGAGAACAGTAACAATGTTTATGTTAATGCTTTATTTCTGGATGGAAAAGAGATCACTGAGATGTTCCTGAAGTTTTGGTATTGTGAAGACAAAAGAGCCAACTGGGCTTTTTCGTATAGTAGTTAATATGTAAACAATTCAGGAACAGGTAAGAGCCATCACAAATTACCATATACATCAGTAATATCTGGGATCAAACTGACTCTTGTCTTTTTACTCTGTTGCTTAACTCAGCCTCAGCCAGACCAAGTTTTAGTCACTCAAAAGAATCTTGTCAGAAAGTAATTTTTAGTTTTATCTCCTGTAGGCCATTGACATTTTTGAGAATGAAAGCAATTTACTTCCAGAAATACAGTTTGAAATAGATAAAAAATAAAATTTGATCATGGTATTGAAAAGAGGAGTAAGTTTTGTATTTTTGTTATATTTAGGAGTAAGTGGAGAATTTATATCTAGCTTAAATGTGTTTGATTTGAAAACCACAATCTAATGCTTTTTAACTGAGTGTATTCTCCAAAGTGTCCATTGGATAGTTAAATGACAAGAAAATAAGTAAAATTTTCAAAACATTGTGCAGGTAGTGATTTATAAAGAGCCTCACTGAAGATGGTGACTCCTTTTCCTTCTATCCTTTCCCCCCCTTTTTTTCTTTCTCCTTTCTCCATTCAGCCATGTCTCCCTGACAAAGCCCCCAGACTGTGTAGGACTTGGCTTCTCTGTGATGGAGAGGCTATGGGAAGATGGCAGCTGTTTATGGGAGATCTAGTAGCCTAGTCACAAAAAGGGAGTTATAAGGGCTGACACTAGGTGACGGGATTGCTTTTCTTTCTTTTTTTAATCTTGTTTTCTTTCCTTCTCCTTTTTGCAAAACCTTTCTTTGATTATCATTCCTTTCACTTGGGCTTAGCCATTTAAATCACTGCTTCTTGTTCCTCTTTTAAATGTTCAAGATGCCAACCAAAAAGGATGAAAGCAGGGGGGAAAGTGTAACTATCTGATAGTTGGGGAGAAAAAAAAAACTTAGCTCCAAAGGAGAACTATCTTTTTAAAAATTAATATGTAATGTATACCTACAGAAAAATGCATATGTGATAAGCATATAGCTTGATTAATTTTCACAAATTGAATACAGCCATTAAACCAATACTCTGATCAAGAAACAGAATATTAGCAGCATTCCAGAAACCCTAAACCCCAAGGCCCCTTGTAGTCCTTATTTTCCTCTTCAAAGGTAACCGCTATCCTATTTCCTAATAGCAGAGATTTGCCTGTATTCATATTTTATATCATTTGAACCATATCATATATATTCTTTGTGACTGTTTTCTTTTGCTCAATGCTACATTTGTGAAGTTTATCCATATTGTTGTGTTCAGTTTTAGATCTTAATTCTCCATGGCAAGATAGTATTCCATTGTGTGAATATGCCACAATTTATTTTTCCTTTCTATTTTTTTGGACATTTGGGTAGTTTCCGGTTTGAGGCTATTATAAATAGTGTTTCTATATACATTCAAGTGCGTGTTTTTTTGGTGAATATGTGTATGCCTTTCTATTGGTTATATCCTGGGACTGGAATTGCTGAGTCATATACACATTTTTGGCTTCAGTTCTACCAAGCACTTTTGGGGATATAATGGTTTCACACTTCAGGGAAAGAATTTGGTTTTTGCTTTGCACACAAAGAATAACTTTCCTCTTCCTTCCCTCTTATAGTTAAACTTCCCTGCATTCATATATGTTTTATTCTTTTACATGAAGCTTATTTGCTTTTCCTAGATTTAATAAAAGTTGGATAGTCTAAGCTTAACAGAGCCTTCTTCTGAGAAGAGAGACTGAGAATGTTGTATAAAACTCTTCCCTGTGCTCCTGTTTGCCCTTTTCACAACCATGGCAGAAAATTATTTTAATGTTCTTCAGCACTATTTTCAGGAGCTCTAACCATATATTTAAAATTTCTGAAATCATGCATAGTTCCATTCCCTAATCATACCAGTTTGTACTTCTCTCCACTCACCTCTTGATTCACCTAGAGACATCACATTTGTTTTTTAACTATACTGAACTATATACAGGAGCTACAGCAAATAATTTAAGGACAGAGAAAAAAGATAATCTTTCAAGGGACAGACTAAGAGAATATGGATGCCTTACATCAGCTTTTCAAACCATTTGAACAAGAGGCCCCATTAATCCTTTGTCTATTAATCCAATAATTGTTTGATGGTCTCAGGAAGGATTTCAGCAAAAAGTAGGTCAAGGGACGAACTATGTTCAATTGCTGATTAGCCTTGAAACCTTTGTGAGGTTTCTGGAATTACAGAACTCCCATGATTCTTCAGGCTTCCCATACAGTCTGTTTCAACTCAAAGTTTTGGACCTCCACCATCACTGAGAAGCCTTAAAACACTCTTTTGGTTGATAACATAATGCTGGCATATTTGCCTCCAACCAAGGTTAGATCCAATTCGAGTATCCATTCTCCAAGTAGTTATTGAACACCTGCAACATAGCATGCTGATTTATATATTTATTTAAATCAGCATGCTGCTGATTTAATATTGGACTAACCAGATATAGTTCATGTGTTCTTGTAGAATTTATAGCCTAGTGAATAGTTTTTAAAAATGGAGATGAGTAAATATATAAGCACAGCTTGTGATTAGGCTAAGAAGAAAATAAACGGAATAAAGTATCCAAGCATAATGAAACAAGAAGGACATTGGGGTCTATGGAAGGTAATATTTAAACAAAAATGTAAATGATGAGAAGGAACCAGCCACTTACAGAGCCATGGGAGGAAGTATTGGAAGGGAACAGCATATGCAAAAAGGCCAGTGCAGCTGAGGAATGGCTGGTCAACTTTTAAAGAAATGCATATTCCCTCTGAATTTATTTTGAATTTATGATACAAACTTTGGATTTTCCAACTCGTTTAAAATGTAGCAAGGACAGTCAATTTGTTAATAGTAAATCTTGTATAAATGTGAGAGATAGCCCTAATTGCTCTATGCTAAATACTTGTAGTTTGGCAGCAGGTGTGTGGATTAGAACTGGAAAATGGGGATAGGAACAAGGAGTCCAAATTAAGTGACAGAAAATAATCAGTGGCAGAAATAATGGAACACAAGGGCAGTTGACAAAGGCATAGCGCTAACACAGCTAAGGTTCAAAGTGTTTGTCAGGAGACAGAGCTGCAGTCTAGGGGAACAAAGTCAAGTAATATTGGCAGAGCCAGCATTCTAAAACATCTAAAAGATTGCTCTCAAACCAACAGGGTTTCCTGGTCCCTTGCCTCCTTGGAGGAAGCAAAATGGCAAGTTGGACAGGCTGGAGCAGGCAAGGGACCAGAAGTAGGAAGTTAGAGTTGGAATGTACAAGAAGTGAGAGGGTCATGAGACAGTGGGTCAGATATTGGACAGCAACTAAGGAAGAAAGTCACATAACCAGAGAAACAGGGAGAAACCAAAAGACAGGTATGAGGCAACCAGAGGAATGCAGGACTTTGATAACAGAGAGTAGGGATTTTAGGCATCCATTTCACCATCTCAGAGGAAGATAGCTGCTGTTGCAAAACAGGGACCAGGATTTTAAGAGCTTTAATCTCTGTAACTTCTTTATGTTTATACTTTTTACTATAAATGTAGTAAAAAACTATTTTCAAAACAATTAGAAGGAACACCCTTGAAACCTACACAGCCTGTGATCCTCAAGAGACTGTGAGACTGGGGAGCTAAGGAGTCTGTGTCCCTGTAGCCAAGCTGGGGTGGGTAGGGGGACAGATCTCCAGGGATGGCAATAGCTACAGAAAGAAAAACAGGAGAGCACAGAGAGCTGCTTCGGAAACCTTGGGGCTGAGTGGTAGAAGGGCCTATATGAGGTTCCCTGACATTTGGTGACCAGATATGAGGTTAATTCCACTTGGACTCATGTTGAATCTCATGAGGCCTGGTTGGAAGTTCAGGGACCCAGGAATGCAGGTGAATGAAAGCATAATTCAGCCAGGCAGATGTAGTGGTGGCCACCATCTCATCTTCAGTTGAGGTGGCTTACTTAGACCTGAGCTAGTATAGACCCCCAAGAAGACAATCTTCAGAACCTTGCTGCTTAGAGTATGATGCATAGACCAGCAGCATCAGTTTCACCTAAGAATACTATTAGAGATTCAGAATCTCAGGCTCCAGCCCAGACCTACTAAATTAGAATCTGCATTTTAAATTACAGGTGATTTCTATGTAATTTAAAGCTTGAAAAATACTGGTCTAGGACATCCTTGGAGAATCCAAAAGAGCATTACAGACTATATAAAGAGAGGACAGGAGGAAGAAGCTCATCTGTGGAACTGGAGACAGATGATGAATTGCAGTTTGAACCAAAGCTAGACTGGGGAAAATCTGAGGGTGAAGGCCCAGCACAGCACTACTGCAGGGGGAAGGGTGGAACCTCTTGGTGAGAGAACAGATTCCTTTCCTTGGCCAGCAAAGCAGGTAAGAGTTTAAAAAATATCAGGCAACTCTAAAGATCCTCTTAGGAGAAGATACTTAGCCATGAAGAGCCAGGGATTAAATTGGTAACAGACTCTGTTATAAGACAAAAAAAGAAGAGAAAAAGAGAGATGGAGCATCCAAAGGAGGCAAATGGCTGCATTCCATCAGAGGAAGCAAGCCCAACACACACCAAAAGATTTCCAATTATGCAGAACAAAGAAATCTGTTTGCTTTTCTTTGTTCCTCTGAACAAACAGCAGTCCTGTGGAATATTCCTATGAAAACTAGGTACCATTTCATAAAAGCAAACTATGAAGTCAGAGAAGTCCAGTACGGATATCTGACCATCCCTACTTGTCCAGCCTCATATCCTACTAGGCTTCACTTCATACTTTACATTCTAGCAATACTGAGGTGAGTTTAGATCCAGAACTTTCCACACACCTTAGTGTGTAAAGGAGATGCCATGTGGTAGGTAAGGGAAAACGTGTGACACTAATAAGGAATCCTAAACTATTTTAAAGGCTTTTGAAAAGGCCAGATTTTCTGCTGAGCATGTTAGGGACAAAACTAGGGACTTAGTCTCATGATGAATTTTGTACTCTGAATTTTACCCTCAAGCAAGGATGAATAAGTAACCTGAGTTTCACTGGTGATTATTATATTTTTATAATTATTTGTTTGGTTGACTACTAAGAGATCATCTTTTTGTCTTTGTGTCTACAGCACTCAGCTTTGTTCCTAACACAGAGAAAGTACTCAGTTCATATCACTTGGAAGAATGAATAAATGAAAGATTTGTCTTGGCTCAGAGGCTCACAGTCTTCTTGTAAAGGCAAACATCAGTCTCCAAATTGGTCCAAAGCCAGTAAATAAAACATATAAACAAACAAATAAATAGAAAATCATCCCTGGAGTAGAGAAACAATCAGGCTGAGAGGAAGGAGTATGCAAAAATCAGCCCTGACTTCCTCTTGTTAGTCCTAAATTTCCAGCTACTTCCAGAGGTACCTATTTTAATGACACAAACTTAACAGGTCAAAAATTATCCCCTTCAAAATATTATACCTTCCTAAATTCTCCGTTATTATTGATGACACATGTATATTCAGTTTCCCCTTACTCACAATCTCAAATTTACTTTCTTTTCTTTGTTCCATGTACATCCTGGTACAAAGTTCTGTGGTTTGTTTTACTGAATGTCTTTCATATCTCTTCTTTCCTATCTTATCCCATAGTTGTCATTCTTGTACAAACACTAATCATTTCACTATCATATCATTATAATATCCCCCTGACTGGACTTTCTTCCTCTGGTCTCCAGCTCTTCCCAGAAAAGCTTTCAAAAAAAGTTTTCATCTTGTCATTCTCTTAAGAACAACCAATTTCTTCTACTTGTCTATTGACTCAAATATAAATAGACAGGTAGATAGATGTTTATGTATTAATATTTCCTCATTTCTTAGTATCTCTGCATGGTATAAGTCAAACTGATATTCTTACCATTCCCCCCTACCAACTCTTGATAATTCCCATTTTTGTTCATTTTTTAATGATTTTTCTCTTTGCCTGCATGGCTCTCAACATCTCTCCATCAATTCATGACCAGCATTCAATTGAAGTCAGATTCAAGACTGACTTGCTGCCTTCTTTGGTTAAGCTTAGGTTACACTGATAATCATCTTGATTTTCATTTCCAACTACTTTCATATATATATATATATATATATATATACATAAATTATGTATATAATTCTTTTTATATATTAATATTGCTTATTTTATCAACCAAACTAATTTATATAAAATTAAGGGACTTTATTACTTTAATGTTTTAACGTAGAATAGAATTATACAGAAACTAGATTATTACTAATGATTTTAGAGGAAATAAATGAATAATTTTGCTTTGAAATATTGCTGTTGCCATTTGTTTTTCTTCATAAATAGATTACTTGATCCATACATCTACAGATTCATTCATTCACTGATCAAGTACTTACTTATTGAGCACCTATTGTTCTGAAACTGAAGTGTGATCTGGAGATCCCAAGATGAATAAGACACTATCAATATGCTCAAGGAGCTTACAGACCAGTGAGGAGACAGAGAAAAAACTAGATAATTGCAATTATATCAGACACCCGGAATTGTCAGCTACTTTTCTAGGAATTCCCCTCCCTGACCCACATAGTCACAAAAGGCAGTATTACCCTACCCTAGTAAGCAATTATCTCGTGAGTATTTTACATTTTTACTGAAGAAATGATTCTTAAGTCCAGCGGTAAAAAGTTATATATCCTTCAGTCAGAGTTTTATTTGGTGCCCAGCAAGACAACAGCAGTTAGATTGACTAACTCACCAGTGATGATACTGGTCTAAAAAAAATGACTAGAAGAAACTTTGGGACCTGAACAAGATTTACTCTGTTTTTCTCAAGGAAAAGTGCTCTGAATAAAAGAGCCCAAACTGAATTGTTCTAAACTGAATGGGCTGGGGACTTCTAAATAGCCTATTTCTTGAGATGATCCAGATTATATAATTTAAATTGAGATATCCAGGAATCATTTTATTTTCAACAAGTTCTCTCTTTTCCTCTTCCCTGGTGTTCTGTGGTAAGTGACTCCTATCTGATTTTCAGTTATTGACTTCCTCATAATCTCACATTCTTTGTTCCTTCTCTTCTGTGATCTTCAGTGGAAACTGGTTTGTCTTGATTCCCTGTTGGAACATATATTTTAGGAGTGTGAGTGTCATGGTACATGGCATTCTGATACTGCAGGTTCAGAAATACATCTATTTGGTAAGATGAGGTGAAAGGAAAAAAACGTTGATAGTGACCCTGATAAATGTGAAAATAGAACAATAAAATGAAATTCAATAAAGAAAATTCAAAGTAGTTGATTTATAGACAGAGGCACAAATATATAAATACAAGGTAGGGAACAATACTGTGCAACTGTGTAGAGCTTTTCAGCTAATAGAATGATTTGCAAAGGGAAAAAGAGAGGGATGAACTGCATTTAGACTTCTTATATACTTGAAAAATTTTAAGAGACTAGTGCTCATCAGGCGTTCTCCAGGGACAGGAAAAAAAAGGAAAGGAAAGGAAAGAAATTGGCTTAGAATAAAGAATATTATTTTTAGTTGTATACCAGCAAAGCTTTCCTTACTCTCAGATGGATAAAATACTGAAACAGGCTCCTAAGGGGACTGTAAAATCTCTAATCATTCAATAAATATTTATTGCTATCCTTAGGGAATCATCATAAAGAGGACAGATAACTCCCTGAGCTGGAAGATTTAATTCTTTGCCTTCTTAAAGAAAGGTAGCTGAACAATCTTTCAAATTCTGCCTGACTTTAGAATACTTGTAAAAACATGATTCAGGGGAATTCAGGATTCTAGAAAGTGAATTGTTTAGAGCTGTATGATGAATTGATCCCATGCTATAACCTGACTTTCTAAAATAAAAAACAAAAAGAGGCATCTGTATTTTATATGGGTCCTTCTCTTAATTTTAAATTTGACTTTCCAAAGTTTGTTGACTTCCATGACTAGTTGCGGTTTGGAGAAATGGTTCCTATTTTATACCAGTTTTGCCCTCATTTACCACTTGTGACCACTAACATTTTCAACTGTCATCAAGTTCAGAATGAATATTAAAGATAGAAATAATTCAGTCTAATTAGCATAATAACTAAATAAAAATGTTCTGTCTTATAGTTTCTAAAACATGCCGTTGTGAATCTATGTTCTATTCTGGAACCTAAATTCCTTTTCCTTCCCTGGCCCTACCACATCTTAATTGTAGCTCTGAAGTATCCTGAATTCTAGAAATGTGAACCCTGTGATTGCATTTCTTGACCCAGAGGTCACGGTGGTGGGTGTGAAGAGACACCGGAGGGAAGACATTCAACAAAATGAGAGATGACTTACCTAGCAAAGCAAGAATGACATTCACTCTAATAGCAAACCCCCCATTTCAAGTTCTAGGTATGAGCTACCCAACAGAAATATCATGTGAACTACATGGATAACTTTAACTTTTCTGGTAGCTACACTAAAATATATTTTATTTAACCCAGTATACACACAATATTATCATTTCAACATGCAATCGATGTAAAAACATTAATGAGGTATTCTACATTCTTTGAAATCTGGTGTGCATTTCACACGTACAGAATATCCCAATTTGGACTAGCCACATTTCCAGAGCTCAATAGCCACATATATCTAGCAGCTACTATGTTGGTCAGAGAAGTTCTAGATCATATATCTAACTTCAGCTGCAAGGAAAGAAAAGAGCAAAGCAAGGAAAGGGTGGACCTGCTCTGTGGTATTTGCCCTAGCACTTCACTAATTCTTTTCCCTCTTACCATAAAGGAAAAAATACTTTGAGAGGGCATTGGACAGGACATTGCCACATCTTTGTTTAAATGGTACTTTCTCAGTCCCACCTGATCACTCTATATAAAATTGCAACTCTTCCCCACACCACACTCCCTCTTCATTATGCTCTTTATTCCATAGCACTATAACCTTCTAATATACTACATTATATATTTATTATCATGTTGTTCATTGTCTGTCTTCCTCCCCTATAGAATATAAGAGAAGAGAGGGCAGGATATACGTCTGTTTAGGTCACTAAGGTAACCCAAGTAACTGGACCAGTGCCTGGCATATAGTAGGTTCTGATGAATGTTGGAGGAATGAGCTGAACTTTAAAGCTGATGAATGTTGGAGGAATGAGCAGAACTTTAAAGCTTGGATTTTAAAGACATTGGGGTCCAGAGAAGTAAAGTGACTTGTCGAGGTCAAATAAGCTGGTCAATGGCAGAGCCAGTACTAAGACCCAAGCTTTTGAACCACTCATATGAAGCTTTTTACACCATTCCATGTATAAAAAGAAACGCAGAAAAATAATTCAGTTATTAGATATGAATTACAAATTACAGTATTGCTAGTGCAACAAATTTGCATTGGATTATGGGTTCCTAGAAGGCAGAGACTGTGTTCTTATTCAGCATTGAACCTTCTTCCCCAGCCCCATCATTGCAAAGAATGTTTTATACATTGTAGGTACTGAATTAATAACAGAATTAGCGGTCAGTGGTATCTGGTTTGTTGTATAATGTGTGGTTTTCTTTTATTGGGAAAGCAGTAGAGAGAAGTTGCTGTGTTCACCACAGAAAATTACTAGCTTTTCATCATGGCTTGGAGAGCTCAGGAGGAGGCTGACATATCTTCTGCTACTATCAGCAACTAGCCTGTGTAGCTGAACCACTAAAATCTAAGAAAAAAGAAGGTGACTCGGAGGCAGATTTTAATAATGTCTAGTTTCTAATTCTCCTTAAAGATCTGACATTTGCATAAGTGTTGATAGTTTGAATCAAATTTTATGTATGTTCCAGAGATTCTGGCTTTTTAGATGGAAATCAATGTGGTGATGGTAAATAATGAAGCTGAATAAATGAGCAACAAGAACTGCCCTTTGTATGTACCTGTAATAAAACTTAGCTATTGTCATGATGTGATTACATTTATGATATTTTTATGTAATAAACTACAACCTCTCTTTTAAGAATGTTCACAACATCCTTAATCCTTGATACCCCTGGGAGAATGGAAAGAGACAGTTGTTACCTTTCTTCCCTAGAGAAGGAAACAGAGATGAAGAAAGATATCTGTTGGTTATTCAGCAAGTTAGCAGCCAGATCACAAATCCAAAACTCTGCATTCTAAGGACACCTAAGAAAGACTTTGAATAAGAGTCTAGTGATCTTTGATATCCGTTTGAACTGAAGGTCATGTCCTCATTTAAAAGCAGTACTAGCCAGGACCCTGAGAAATCCCATTTGCATAGGAAATCCACAATCAAAAGTTTACAGAAACATACTATTGGCATCCTAGTAGCTTGCTCAGCTTGAACATGTGCTATCTGATCCTTTTTTAGAATCATAAAAAAAAAAAAAAACAGTGCTGGAACTTCGGGTGCATCTTAAAGTACAAACCCAGGACAACTCGGAGCAATGCCTCTGTAATTGAATTTGAATAGAGAATTTTTAATAATTTTAAAAAAATTGTGGGCAGCCCACTATCATTTTTTTGAATTTTAAGTTTTCTTTCAGGATTACAGATTGAAAAGCCATAAAAATTAAGCCATATTTTACAGATTAATTTGGCTGGATATGTTAAAATATCTTCATTTACCAGGACTAGGGTCCAGTATAAGGGAGAGAGTCTTCAGAGGCTAATGTTTTCCTGTATTTTATTGTCAGGCAGGTGCTATACAAATGCAATTTGAGTTTCCATTTATGGTTCCATCCTATATTAATCTGATTCTGAAACAAGCAGTGTGGCTAAGGAAAGAAAGCACTGTCTTGAGAGTCAGAAGAATAGATTTAAATCCAGCTCAGTCACTTGCAATACAAGCTCAGGAAAATCATTCAACTTCTTTGAGCCTTGGATTTTTTATCCCAAGAGAGGGAAGGGAGAAAATTCTAGATGAAGGGAGCCTTATGACCAGAGGCCTGGAGGTGAAAGTTATAGAAGATCTTGGGCTTGACTAAGGCAGAGACTACATATTGTAAAAACAAGAAGAAGAAGGTGGCATGGATAAAGTTAGATAAATAGGGTCAGAATAAGGGTGTGAACTTCACTCAGTGGGCCACTGGCAACCAGAGTAATGTGAGAAAACAGTGTGTAAAGATTGGCCAAGTGTGGTAGCAGTATGCATCAAAGAGCAAAGTACCTGGAATTGGGAAGGCCCCCAAAAGTGATCTGCAATAATTCATCTGCGAGGTGAGGAGATCTGAAGTAACATTCTGGTAGAGGAAATGGAGGGAAGAAAATCAGTAGGACTTGGTGAGTCTCTTATTTATATATATATATAAAAGGAGAAGGATGAGTCAAGGATGACTACAAGTTTTAAGTCTGGGTGATAGCAAAGATGATGATTCCCCACACAGAGAAAGAAGATGGGAGAGGAAAATGAAAGGGTTTCCAAAATGCTGAATTAGAGTGGTGATGGCGAGTCATCCATGGGGAAACATTGATTGAGGTTTTGATGTGTGGACCCAGTGATGTGGCTATATCCAGATTAAGTATGACGATGATAGTTGAGGCCATTGGAACAGATAAGCTCTCCTGGTGAATAGAGAGAGAGCATGACTCAGGATTTAAGATGGAACACTGGCGAATTAAATATGATTATGTATGTAAAGTGGCAGGCATATAGTAAGAGATCAATAAATGGCAGCTTTTACTATAGTTAAGAACACAGATTTAAAAGATAAGGCAGACAAGGAGCTTTCAAAGGAGAGAGGCATGCATGGTAAACCACAGCAGCTCCCCTATCTGATTAGAGAGTGCAGTCTCCATGGTAAGGGAGTCAGCCTTCAGTGCAAGGATGCCCCAGGGCTCCTGAGAATCATCTTTCACAAAACTCCTTACGAACTATAGGAAAGAGCTGAATATTAACAGCTAATATTGTTGGTGGGTTGAATTCCTGAGAGAAGTAGTAATTGGTCATTCAGGCATTAACTGGAAGTGATGTAAAATATGACCCACAGATATTTTTTTTAAGCCAGAGTTTGAGTCTACCATTATTATTCTCCTAGCCAGTTAAGATCAACCTTGGGGCCACAACTTTTTTTTTTTTTTTGCGGTACACGGGCCTCTCACTGCTGTGGCCTCTCCCGTTGCGGAGCACAGGCTCCAGACGCGCAGGCTCAGCGGCCATGGCTCACGGGCCTAGCCACTCCGCAGCATGTGGGATCTTCCCGGACCAGGGCACGAACCTGTGTCCCCTGCATCGGCAGGCGGACTCTCAACCACTGCGCCACCAGGGAAGCCCGCACAAAGTATTCTTGCTTGAGTTAAGTCCAAGGGCAGTTAGCATCAAATGGAACAGGGACTTCCACTTTGTAGTGCTCCTCCAACTTTATGGCCACTTGACCTCAGCACTCTGTACCTGGATAGCTCTCTAGTCAAGCAGCCCTAACATGAGACATCTTAAATGCCATAGTACCCATGGTACCCATATAGCGAGATACTCCTAGAAAATCATTTATCCATTTGTTAACGTATATTGAGTACCAACTCTGATCCAGGCCCAATGTCACCCACATTCAAAAAGAGGAGGTTCTAAGAAGGGGTAAGTCACTGAATAGACAAGGAAGTGGAGAGAAAATAATTAGTAAGAGCTAAAGAGATACAGGCTGCTAATAAGATGACGCAAAGCATTTAACTCTTCATCTGTCTTCATAAGCTCTCTCTACTCTATAGCAGAGAAGACAATTAGATGTGTAGGCTGCTCAATCCTAATTTCTGAATTCAAGAAGAAATTAATGGTTCCAAAAAAGAAGAGTTTTTCCACTTTTCCTACATCAATCCAGCGTGAGCACAAATGTATCTCTGTTAAGGCTAGGGGGAGAAAACGGGAGGGAGAATATGATTACTGCCAGAACAAGCTCAACAGACAGGAACAGAAAAGAATTTCACTGGCAGAAATTAGAAATTGTTCTTTCTCACTCCACCAACACATAAGTAATAAACGCAGAACTACCTTCTGCTGCCTTTATAAACTGTGTTACAGAAAAGATGCCTCAAGGGATACAAGTAGAATCTGCCATGCTGTAAAACTCTACCAACCCCACCTAACACACCTGAAACTATTTTAAAAATATTTAATTTTGGGGGGCTTCCCTGGTGGCGCAGTGGCTGAGAGTCCGCCTGCCAGTGCAGGGGACACGGGTTCGTGCCCCGGTCCGGAAAGATCCCACATGCCACGGAGCGGCTAGGCCCATGAGCCATGGCCGCTGAGGCTGTGCATCCAGAGCCTGTGCTCCACAACAGGAGAGGCCACAACAGTCAGAGGCTCACGTACTGCAAAAAAAAAAAAAAAATTAATTTTTGCTCATGATTTTTAAAATATTAACTCAATAGTCTAAGTTAGATCATAAATGAGGCAAAAACTTTTTGGCCACAGACCTCTGCAAACCCTCCAGAACAGATTGAAAAGCATATGGTGCAAACTTTAGAATTAATAAAAACTGCCACACACACACACACATACACACACAAAACATACACACACACAAGTTAAGTGAATATTTCATGCATGAGACGTAATGTTTCAGAGGGTACCAGACATGTGTAATGAAATGTTAAAATAAGACTCGGCCTTTGGCCAAAGCTCCAAGGATAACGAACACCAACCACTACCACATTCCAACGTGAGGTGCTAGATCCCCTAAGCAGGGCTTGCTGTTTTGTAACCATTAGTTGATCACCCATTCCCTACCTGGGAAAATAACGCTGGAGATGCTGAGAGAGTTTTTGGAGACTGAGAAAAAGATTTCTTCTAGAGTGAGCTGTGGAAGTGGGATGACATCCTCCTTCCCCATCATGCCCACCTCGCACCAACATGGAACCCTCTATTCCACCTCAAGCCCAGTGAGAGGAGTATCAGGGAGAACACCAGAGTTCAGAATGCATCTCCAGGTCAACGGTGAGGTATCTAAAGGGTTAGAGACTGACGGAAGTACCCTGAGGCAGAGAATAGACCACTGCAGCTGGTAGGTAACTACATCCCCACTGACAGCATAGCTAAGGTGCTTGTTTGCTGTGAGTCAGTTGTGGATAACACAGGAAAGAGGCTGTTGACATGGAACTGGTTAGAACAGTGCCGAGGAGGGTTTTCTGTGAGAAACAAGACAACCTTCAGCAGCAGTCAGCCAAACAATAGCTCAGCCAGAGACTATGACATGCCTTTGAGCAAAAAGATATGTAAGGGCTATCAGTTTCCTTGGCATGTGAATATAAGAAAAAGGAGAGAATGAATATACTTAACCATGGGAGTTGGAGCTAAAATATCATTCATTCATTGAACAAATATTTTGCGAGGGCACTACCATGCTATAATAAGGAATAAGAAATATGAAGTCCCTGTTCTCAAGGAGCTAATGTTCTAGTGGGGAAGCAGACAAAAAGCAGTTAAAAATAAATAAATAAATAAGATAATGACAGAGTATTATTATTGCCACAAAGGAAGTGAATAGAATATTTGAATAAGGAATAGCAAGGGAGAGAGACCCTACTCTAGGGTCTGGGAAGGACTTGTTGATGTGTGATTTTTAAACTGAGACCTGAAAAATGACATAGATCCAGATTTGTGAAGAGTCAGGGAGGGAATGTTCCAAACATAGATAAAAGCAAATGCAAAGACCCTGAGGAAGGAAATTGCTCGGCACATTCCCAGAACTGACAGACGGCCAGGGCAACTAGATCAGAGTGAGAAAGACAGAAAGATGAGCTCAGAGAGGGAGACAGGAGCCAGACCATGCTGAGATTGGGAGGCCATGGTGAGTACAATGTGACCTAATGAAACAAAGTTGAGACCTCTGTGGACTAAGTGAAATATACCTTTAAAAAAGAGCAGAGACTGAGCAGTACCTATGAGCTGTCTAGTAAAAAATCATAGATAACAATTATTGAGTTCTTTGATGCCCTTTAGTGTACTATATTAGAGGCCAGCAAACTTTTCCTACAAATAGCCAGATAGTAAGTATTTGAGACTTTGTAGGCCATACAGCCTTGGTCACAACTACTCAACCCTGCTTTTTTCGTGCAAAAGATGCCATAGACAATATGTAAATGAATGAGTGTGGCTGTGTATCAACAAAACTTTATTTATGGACACTTAAATTTGAATTTCATATGTTCATGTGTCAGGAAATATTCTTTTGATTTTAAAACCATTTAAAAATGAAAAAAATATTCTTAGTTTATGGACCTTAAAAAGCAAAATAGCAAGACTGGCCTACAAACGATGGTTTGCCAACCACTAGTCTACATACTGTACTTGCAATTAACTCTTGTAATACTCTCAACAACCCTATGAGATAGTTACTATTAATATGCTCCCTTCATAGAAGAGGAAACTAAGGCAAAATTATCACAGCTAGAAATCAGCAGACCAAGCAAATCTGGTTCTAGATTACATGCTGTTAATTTTGCAATCTTGCCTTATGCTAATAAATAATTCAAATTTAACATATTCAAGAGAGCCCTTATGGAATGGTGGTATAAGAAATGGTAGAGTAAAATTCCTTTCCTCCATAAAAGCAAAGAGAACACTAGCAAAAAAAATAGTCAAAATCAACTGTTTCAGAACTCTAGAAATTAACCAAAGACTTGCTATAATCTGAGAGGCATTTAGTTAAGAAAAGTGGTCAAAAAACAGGTGAGTTTTTTAGTGTTTAAGTTGCCCTATTCCCACCCCACTCTTCCCAGCTCCTCAGTAGCCTTGAATATTAACAACCTTGTGAATACATAGCTGTGAATATCAGCCTAGCAGCCACTGGTAGGAGACAAAATTGGTTTGGAACACCACCTTATCAGAGAATTACCATTATCTTACTTGTTTGACAGCTCCCTGGAAGTCCCAACTCACAGGGCTTTATTTGATCTGGCCCAGAACTCATTCAGTTTATATAGTCTTTTCCCTGAGGCATCTGTCAAAAACAATTTGTGGTAGTTGTTTAATGTCACAGATGCCTGCAAGGAAGATAATTGTTGGGACAAATAAGAGGTTATCAAAAAAACCTAAGAAGAAAAGCTGGGGAATAAGATATCATTAGGGGGCTTTGAAAAGCTCCATCATATTCTTGGAAATCTAGAAGGCTACACACATGTGCAAGGCTGTGAACATGCCCAGGAAAGAATTGAGAAGCTCCTAAATTCTTGACTCTGGGTGACACTGAGGTTCTACATAAACAGGTAGTGAGGGCTAAAGCAGAGTTGTGAACTACCAGAGAGCTGAAGGTGTGCCCCAACACACACACAGCGCTCATTAGCAAAGGATAGGAGACATATTAGTTCAAAGCATTTAAGAAAATCACTGTGCAATTATTAGCTGACCACTAAGATAATCAAGCAGAGAATTTAGTAATGGAACATATGCAAAATTTACAGAATTAGTTTATAAAAGTTACTAAACAAATAAGAAGCAATAACAACAATAAGGGGGAAAACAACAAACCCCAGGAAAGAGGGGCAATCTGATGTGCAAAGTTGACACATTATTTTAAATGCCTAGTTATGAACAAAAAATTAAGATACATACAAAGAAACAAGAAAAGCAATCTATGAATACTGCATTGGACTTTCTAAACAAAGACTTTATATAACCTAGTAGAAATATGTTCAAATAACTAAAGGAAAATAAAAGAAGAATGTCTTACCAAATAAGAAATATCAAGAGATAGAAATTATGATTTTCTAAAAAGCAAATATAAATTCTAGAGTTGAAAAGTACAGTACTGAAATAAAAAATTTACTACCTCAGCTATTACTGAATCAACAGCTGATTTGAGATGGCAGAAGAAAAATTATCAATGAACTTGAAGATAGATCAAGATTATCCAGCTTGCAGAGAAAATAGAATGTATACATGCTTCTAGAAGTAGAAGTAAATGAACAGAGTGTCAGAAACCTGTAGGACACATCAAAAATATCAACATAGGCACAACAGGAGTCCCAGGAAGGAGGAAGGGTAGGAGGGAGGGAGGGAGGGAGAGCGCGCGTGAGAGAGAGACAGAGACAGAGAGAGAAAGGGCAGAAAGAATACTTGAAGAAATATTTGCTGGAAATTTCCAAAATTTGATGAAAAACATTAATCAACATATCCATAATCAAACTCAAAAAAGTCCAAGTAGGAAAAATTCAAAGAGATCCATACTGAAACACATTGTAATCAAACTGTTGGAAGCCAAAGACAATGAATCTTGAAATCAGTAAGGCAAGCAATTTATCATGTAAAGGAAGCTATAATAAAATTAACACCTGATTTCTTATCAGAAACTGTGGAGGCCAGAAGACAGTGAGTTGATATACTCAAAGGACTAAAAGAAAACCACAATCACCCAAGAATTCTACACCCAGCAAAATTTTCTTTCAGAAACAGTGATATAAAGAAAGTCCAGATAAACAAAAAACTGAGAAAATGCATCACTAACAGACCTACCTTACCAGAAATACTAAAGGGAGACCTTTAGGTTAAAGTGAAGGATACAAGAAAATAACTCAAATCCACATAAAAAATAAAGAGAAACAGTAACATTAATTATTTAGGTAATTATAAAAATTATAATTATAAATATATTTAAAAATTATAACACTTGGAGAGGAACCAAGATGGCAGAGTAGAAGGACATGCTCTCACTCCCTCTTGTGAGAACACCAGAATCACAACTAGCTGCTGGACAATTATCCACAGGAAGACACTGGAACTCGGCAAAAAAGATACCCCACATACAAAGACAAAGGAGAAGCCACAATGAGATGGTAGGAGGGGCACAATCACAGTAAAATTAAATCCCATAACTGCTTGATGGTGGGGAAGGAGTAGTGACCCCAGGGGAGACTGAACCAGACCGAACAGCTAGTGTTGGAGGGTCTCCTGCAGAGGTGAGGGGTGGCTGTGGCTCACACTGAGGACAAGGACACTGGCAGCAGAAGTTCTGGGAAGTACTCCTTGGCGTGAGCCCTCCCAGAGACTGTAATTAGCCCCACCAAAGAACCCAGGTAGGCGCCAGTGTTGGGTTGCCTCAGGCCAAACAACCAACAGGGAGGGAAACCAGCCCCATCTTAATGATCAGGGATCAATCCAAGAAGAAGATATAACAATTATAAATATAAATGCACCCAACACAGGAGGACCTCAATACATATGGCAACTGCTAATAGCTATAAAAGAGTAAACTGACAGTAACACAATAATAGTGGGGGACTTTAACACCTCACATACACCAATGGACAGATCATCAAAAATGAAAATAAATAAGGAAACAGAAGTTTTAAATACAAACAAAAGTCCAGAACCAGATGGCTTCACAGGTGAATTCTATCAAACATTTAGACAAGAGCTAACACCCATCCTTCTCAAACTCTTCCAAAAATATTGCAGAGGGAGGAACATTCCCAAACTCATTCTATGAGGCCACCACTACCCTGATACCAAAACCTGACAAAGATACTTCAAAAAAAGAAAATTACAGACCAATATAACTGATGAATTATAAAGGCCATAGATGACAAACCCACAGCAAACATCATTCTCAATGGTGAAAAACTGAAAGCATTTCCTCTAAGATCAGGAACAAGACCAGGATGTCCTCTCTCACCACTATTATTCAACACAGTTTTAGAAGTCCTAGCCATGGCAATCAGAGAAGAAAAAGAAATAAAAGGAATACAAATTAGACAAGAAGAAGTAAAACTGTCTTCTGTACACTGATGAAAGAAATTAAACATGATACCAACAGATGGAGATATATACCATGTTCTTGGATTGGAAGAATCAACATTGTGAAAATGACTATACTATCCAAAGCAATCTAAGGTTCAACACAATCCCTATCAAATTGTCAATGGCATTTTTTATGGAACTAGAACAAAAAATCTTAAAATTTGTATGGAGACGCAAAAGACCCCATAATAAGTGGTGCTGGGAAAACTGGACAGCTACACATAAAAGAATGAAATTAAAACACTCCTTAACACCATACACAAAAATAAACTCCAAATGGATTAGAGGGGCTTCCCTGGTGGCGTAGTGGTTGAGCATCCGCCTGACAATGCAGGGGACACAGGTTCATGCCCCATTCTGGGAAGATCCTGCATGCCATGGAGCGGCTAAGGTAGGAAATCATAGGAAGAACACTCTTTGACATAAATCACAGCAAGATCTTTTTTGATACACTTCCTACAGTAATGGAAATAAAAACAAAAATAAACCAATGGGACCTAATGAAACTTCAAACCTTTTGCACAGCAAAGGAAACCATAAACAAGACAAAAAGACAACCCTCAGAATGGAATAAAATATTTGCAAGTGAATCAATGGACAAAGGATTATTCTCCAAAATATATAAACAGCTCATGCAGCTCAATATTAAAGAAACAAACAACCCAATCCAAAAATGGGCAGAAGATCTAAATAGACATTTCTCCAAAGAAGACATACAGATGGCCAAGAAGCACATGAAAAGCTGCTCAACATCACTAATTATTAGAGAGGTGCAAATCAAAACTACAGTGAGGTATTACCTCACACCAGTTAGAATGGGCATCATCAGAAAATCTACAAACAACAAATGCTGGAGAGGGTGTGGAGAAAAGGGAACCCTCTTGCACTGTTGGTGGGAATGTAAATTGATACAGCCACTATGGATAACAGTATGGAGGTTCATTAAAAAACTAAAAACAGAATTACCATATGATCCAGCAATCCCACTACTGGGCATATACCCAAAGAAAACCATAATTCAAAAAGACACATGCACCCCAATGTTCATTACAGCACTATTTACAATAGCCAGATCATGGAAGTAACCTAAATGCCCATCAACAGACGAATGGATAAAGAAGATGTGGTACATATATACAATGGAATATTACTCAGCCATAAAAAGGAATGAAATTGGGTCATTTGTTGAGATGTGGATGGGTCTAGAGACTGTCATACAGAGTAAAGTAAGTCAGAAAGAGAAAAAAATACTGTATATTAACGCATGTATGTGCAACCTAGAAAAATGGTACAGATGAACCGGTTTGCAGGGCAGAAGTTGAGACACAGATGTAGAGAACAAACATATGGACACCAAGGGGGGAAAGCTGCGGGTGGGAGGGGATGGTGGTGTGATGAATTGGGCGATTGGGATTGACATGTATACACTGATGTGTATAAAATTGATGACTAATAAGAACCTGCTGTATTAAAAAATAAATAAAATAAAATTTAAAAAAGAATTATAACACTTCTCTTCTCCTATCTGATTACCAGCTGCTATCTGAGGGTCCAGCTTCTAATAAGCTCACATCTATATGTTGACTGAGATCCTGCCCAGACCCCAAAACAGCCAGTGGGTACCTTCTCCCATCTTCTCTCTGTGGCTAACTCCAATGGTAAAACCAATTCACCAGGATCTACCTGGAAGAAACGTGTCCATACATTCAGCACCCCAACTTTTATGGTTGCCACCTAAGGGTCATACCCTCAAATCACCTAGCTGTGATAACCAGTCTGGCTTGCATTCATTCATGAGTTCCACAGGACTTTAGCCAACAAAGAAGCAGGTGGGTTTTTTTGTTTTGTTTTGTTTTGTTTGTTTGTTTGGGCTGTACCACATGGCTTGCAGGATCTTAGTTCCTTAGCCAGGGGCTGAGCCCGGGCCCTTGTCAGTGAAAGCACAGAGTCCCAACTACTGCACCACCAGGAAATTCCCAAAGAAGCAGTATTTAAACAGGCATGTGAGCCCTGTCAGCAGCTATATACGTAGGCTCAGTGTAGAAGGAGCAGGCAAAATTGTTCATCTCCCAGTTTCTCCCCAGAAGTTTACTGTATACTTTACTAGCTGCTGCCTGAGGGGCTAGCTTCTAATCAGTCTGCACCTAGGCAAGGACTGGAATCCTCCCAGGAACCAAAAAGAACTGGTGGGCTAGTAGTCACTTACCCCACATTCTCCCTCTTGCTCATTCCAACAAAAATACCAAGTCTCCAGCTTCTACCTGGTAAAAGCTTGTCCACATATCTAGCACCCCAAATTTTGTGTGCCATCTGAGATATGGGCCTTCAAATCACCTAGTTCTGATTGCCAAAAGGGCTTGGCCTTCACAAGTCCCACAGAACCATATTAATTTTTAAAAAGGAGTTTTCAAAGAGGCACAGAAACACTTGATGCAGCTATTCCCTCACCAGGCTCAACACAGAAGAAACAAGCAAAAAAGCCCATCTCCCAGTTTTTCCCTGGAAGGGGTTTGGCTGCACACTTCACCAGATGCTTCTTGAAGTCCTGGTTTCTAATCAGCCTGCCTATGGAAGCTGACTAGACTCCTTCAAGGAGTCTGAGTAGGCATGTTCGTGCTGTCACCCTCTGGCTCACTCCAGTAATAAAATCAAGCCTCTATCTTCTCCCTGAGAGAAGCTTGTCCACATATCTAGGACCCCAACTTTTATGGCTGCCACCCAAGGTACTGACTCCCAAATCACTTAGCTCTGAGAGCTATCAAGGCTCAGCATTCACAGTCTCCCAGAGCCACACAAAACAAAGAGGTGATTCTATTTGGTTTGTAAGCACTCCCAGAAACTATTCCTTCTGGTTCAGCACAGAATGAGTAGCAAAGAAAATGCTGCTCCCAGTTTCTCCTTGATAGGGCCTAAAGTACATATCTAATGTGCTGACTTTCCTAGACACTGCCTGAAGGTCAGGCTTCTTGCATCATGGAGCTGAAGGTGCAGGCAATTTGTAGTCCTCTGGGAGTCTGAACAGGCATAAGTATGGGCATTCTCCATGCTGTTGGGACATTGCCAGGTCCTGGCAAAACCTCAACTACAGACAGCCACTAAGAACAAAGATAGCAATTTGGACAAAAGTTTGATAGGTAAGCAGGAATTCTAGCCAGGTTGATTGGTGAGCTTCTTCTCCTACACAAGACCAGTCTGTCAAGACTAGAAGAGGTGGTTTTATCTAATGTGCAGAAAACAACACGGAGAGTCAAGGAAAATGAAAAAATAGGAATACATTCCAAACAAAAGAATAAGATAAATCTCCAGAAACTGACCTTAATAAAACAGAGATAAGTGATTTATATGATAGAGAGTTGAAACTATTGATGATAAAGAAGCTCACTGAGGTCAGGAGAGGAATGCACGAACAAAGTGATAATTTCCACAAAGAGATAGACAATATTGAAAACTATCAAACACAAATCATAGAGCTGAAGAATACAATAATTGAACTAAACAATTCAATAGAGGGGTTCAACAACATACTAGATCAAGTGGAAGAAAAAAAATAGCAAACTCAAAGACAGGGCAGTAGAAATCATCCAATTAGAAGACCAAAAAGAAAAAAGAATAAAAAAGAGTGAAGATAACTTATGGGACAACATCATGAAGGCCAATATATGTATTATAGATGTCCCAGAAAGACATGCTATTATATATGGAACATTCAAAAGACTCCACCAAAAAAAAAAATTGTTAGAACTAATACATGAATTCAGTAAAGTTGCAGATGTAAAATCATTATGCAAAACTCAGTTGTGTTTGTATACACAAACAAACTACTGGAAAGAGAAATTTTAAGAAAACAATCCCATTTAAAATAACATCAAAAAAAATAAAGTACTCAGGCATAAATTTAATCAAAGAGATGAAAAATCTGTACATTGAAAACTATAAAACATTGATGAAAGAAATTTAGGAAGACACAAATAAAGGAACGATATTTCATGTTCATGGATTTGAAGAATTACTATTGTTAAAATATACATTCTACACAAAGCAATCCACAAATTCAATGCAAGCTCCTTCAAAATTCCAGTGCCTGTTTCACAGAAAAATAACCCTAAAATTCATATGGAACCACAAAAGACTCCAAATAGCCAAAGCAATCTTGAGAAAGAAGAACAAAGCAGGAGATATCACAATTCCTGATTTCAAACTATATTATAAAGCCATATAGTAATCAGAATGGTACAGTATTGGCATATAAACAGACACATAGACTAATAGAACAGAATGCAAAGCCCATAAATAAACCCACACAGATATGGTCAATTTTCAAAAAAGGTGCCAAGAACGTACAATGGGGAAAGAATAATCTCTTCAGTAAATGGTGTTAGAAAACCTGGAAATCCAGTATGGTGGTTCCTCACAAAATGAAAAATTAGAACTACCATATGATTCACCAATCCCACTTCTGGGGATATATCCAAAGGAAATGAAAATAGGATATTGAAGAGATATCAGCACTCCCTGTTCATTGCAGTATTATTCTCAATAGTCAAGGTATGGAAACAACCTAAGTGTCCATCAATGGGTGAATGGATAAGGAAAATGTGGTATATATATATACAATGGAATATTATACAGACCCAAAAAGAAGGAAATCCTGCCATCTTCAATAACATGAATTAACCTGGAGGGCATTATGATAAATGAACTAAATCAGACAGATAAAGACAAATACTGCATGGTATCACAATATGTAGAATCTTTAAAAAAAATATTTAACTCATAGAAGGAGATGGTAGAGTGAATGTTGCCATGGGCTTGGCGTGGATGAAATGGGGAAAGATGGTAAAAGGGTGCAAACTTTAATCTAGAAGATGAATAAGGTCTGAGAATCTAATACATAACATGGTGACTATAGTTGATAATACTTTATTGTATAATTGAAATTTGCTAAGAGAGTAGATCTTAAGTGTTCTCATCAAAAAAATTAAACACATGAGATGATGAATGTGTTAGTTAACTTGATAGTGTGAGTTCTTTCACACATATACATGAATCAAATCATCACATTGTATACTTTAGGTATAATACAATTTTATTTGTAAATTATACCTTAATAAAGCTGGGGAAAAAAGGATAAAAGATCACAAATCAGTAATCTAAACTTCCACCTTAAGAAACTAAAGAAACTCAACCAAAGGCAAGTAAAAGGAGGGAAATAATAAATATCATAGTAGAAATAAATGGAATAGATAATAGAAAAACAATACAGAAAATTAACAAAATTAAAAGTTGAGTCTTTGAAAAATTCAACAAATTGACAAGTCTTTATTTATCAAAAAAAAAATCTTAATTTCTAAAATCAGGAGTAAAAGAGGGAGCATTACTACCAAACTTACAGAAATAAAAAGGATTATAAAGAAATACTATGAACAATTGTATGCCAGTAAAATACATAATATAGATGAAAATGGACAAATCCCTAGAAAGATACAAACTACCAAAACTGACTCAAGAAGAAGTAGAAAATCTGAATAGACCTATAATAAGTAGAGAAATTGAATTAGTAATTGACAGAATTCCCAAAAGAAAAGCCCAGGTTGTCAACACTTCACAAATTCTCCCAAAAAATAAAACAGGGAGAAATACTTCCTGACTAATTCTATGAGGCCAGTAATATCAAAAGGAGACAAAGAAATCCCAAGAAAGAAAACTAGGGACTAATATCCCTTACGAATACAGAAGCAAAACTCTTCAACAAAATACCAGAAAGCAGAATCGTATGTCACAACTAAGTGGGATCCATCCGAGGAATGTATAGGTAGCTTGACATATGAAAATCAATGTAATACACCATATTAATAGACCAAGAGACAAAACCACATGAGGTAGTAGAGCATAATGGCTAAGAGCACAGTCCCTGGAACCAGCTACATAGGTTTCTATAGTAGCTCCACCATTAGCTAGTTGTGTGATCTAGGGCAAGTCAGAAATTTTCTATGCCTGTTTCCCCCTCGGTTATTTTGAGGATTAAGTTAGTAGAATGTAAAGCACTTAGAATAGTGTTTGATACATAGTAAGTGCTAGTCAGGTACTTTCTGTTGTTATTATTTTACTACTTTTTATTACTAAATTTATTAAAGATCATGAAAATTATGACTTATCTAACTCCAAATTATATTTGCTGCTGTGCAACAAGTATCTAAACTGACATACTCAATTTACTATCTTTATACGTTATACAAATGATGTTGAGAATTAACAGATGCTTTCAGAGATTAAAATAAACTCACCAATCTAAGAAAAAAAGTTTACCATAATCAAAATCTTGATATCCCCTACTTAAACCTATCTGTCCTCCAATGTTTTCCTTCTCAGAAAATGACAACACCCAGTTTCTCAGGCCAAAGAAAGATTTAAGTCAACTTTGCTTTCTTTTCGCCCTCATATTCAATATCCAGTGCAAAAGCAAATTCTTCAAAATTTATCTCAATCCATCCACTTCCTACCTTCCCAGCAGTAGCATGTTAGTCTGAGCTGTCATCACCCTTCTTTGGATTACTATACGTACTCACCACCTGACTGGCATTTCACTCCTGCTCCTCTACAGTCTAGTCTCCACACAACAGCCAGAACAACACTTTAAAACTGTAAATCAGATCACGACTGTTTATTCCATGCCCTACAGGGCCCTACATAATCTGGCCCCAGGACACCCCTTTTTTTTTTTAACATCTTTTTTGCAGTATAATTGCTTTACAATGGTGTGTTAGTTTCTGCTTTATAACAAAGTGAATCAGTTATACATATACATATGTTCCCATATCTCTTCCCTCTTGCATCTCCCTCCCTCCCACCTTCCCTGTCCCACCCCTCTAGGTGGTCACAAAGCACCGAGCTGATCTCCCTGTGCTATGCAGCTACTGCCCACTAGCTATCTATTTTACATTTGGTAGTGTATATATGTCCATGCCACTCTCTCACTTTATCACAGCTTACCCTTCCCCCTCCCCATATCCTCAAGTCCATTCTCTAGTAGGTCTGTGTCTTACCCCTAGGTTCTTCATGAACTTTTTTTTGCTTAGATTCCATATATATGTGTTAGCATACAGTATTTGTTTCACTCTTTCTGACTTACTTCACTCTGAATGACAGTCTCTAGGTGCATCCACCTCATTACAAATAGCTCAATTTCATTTCTTTTTATGGCTGAGTAATATTCCATTGTATCTATGTGCCACATCTTCTTTATCCATTCATCTGTCAATGGACACTTAGGTTGCTTCCATGTCCTGGCTATTGTAAATAGAACTGCAATGAACATTTTGGTACATGACTCTTTTTGAATTATGGTTTTCTCAGGGTATATGCCCAGTAGTGGGATTGCTGGGTCGTATGGTAGTTTTATTTTTAGTTTTTTAGGAAGCTCCATATTATTCTCCATAGTGGCTGTATCAGTTTACATTCCCACCAACAATGCAAGAGGGTTCCCTTTCTCCACACCCTCTCCAGCATTTATTGTTTGTAGATTTTTTGAGGATGGCCATTCTGACTGGTGTGAGATGATACCTCATTGTAGTTTTGATTTGCGTTTCTCTAATGATTAATGATGTTGAGCATTCTTTCATGTGTTTGTTGGCAGTCTGTATATCTTCCTTGGAGAAATGTCTATTTAGGTCTTCTGCTCATTTTTGGACTGGGTTGTTTTTTTGATATTGAGCTGCTTGTAAATTTTGGAGATTAATCCTTTGTCAGTTGATTCATTGGCAAATATTTTCTCCCATTCTGAGGGTTGTCTTTTGGTCTTTTTTATGGTTTCCTTTGCTGTGTAAAAGCTTTTAAGTTTCATTAGGTCTCATTTGTTTATTTTTGTTTTTATTTCCATTTCTCTAGGAGGTGGGTCAAAAAGGACCTTGCTGTGATTTATGTCATAGAGTGTTCTGCCTATGTTTTCCTCTAGGAGTTTGATAGTGTATGGCCTTACATTTAGATCTTTAATCCATTTTGAGCTTATTTTTGTATATAGTGTAGGGAGTGTTCTAATTTCATACTTTTACATGTAGCTGTCCAGTTTTCCCAGCACCACTTATTGAAGAGGCTGTCTTCTCTCCACTGTATATTCTTGCCTCCTTTATCAAAGATAAGGTGACCATATGTGCGTGGGTTAATCTCTGGGCTTTCTATCCTGTTCCATTGATATATATTTCTGTTTTTGTGCCAGTGCCATACTCTCTTGATTACTGTAGATTTGTAGTTTCAACCCTTTTTTCTGTGAATTCTTCCCCTGCTCCCCTCACTCCAGCCACAGCTAATTTCCATGTTGATCCTCTCGCTGGCCAAGCACATTCTTTTCTTTTCTTTTAAACATCTTTATTGGAGTATAATTGCTTTACAATGTTGTGTTAGTTTCTGCTATATAGCAAAGTGAATCAGCTATACGTATACATATATCCCCATATCCCCTCCCTCTTGTGTCTCCCTCCCACCCTCCCTATCCCACCCCTCTAGATGGTCACAAAGCACCCAGCTGATCTCCTTGTGCTAGGGCATGTCCTTTTGATTACCTCCTCCAACAAACTGCCCTTAGAATACAAGCTTGGGTTTGGAGGGGACAGGCTTTGCTGCAGATTGCAAGTGTGGAGTGCAAGTAGGCAACAGGGAACTGTAGATGTACACCCTCTGCTCTATTCAGCACTCTGATGGTGTCAATTTAACCTGGTTACATAGCATAACCTTTGCCCTGTTGCTGAGAGATCCAGGCAGGCTCCAGATCCCAGGATTACTTAATGTATTAGTAAATGTTTCTCCATTGCCTCTATTTGTTATCTGAATTCGTAAGAAGCAAAAAGTTTACAGGCTATAGCACAAACTTGCAATAAATTCAAACAGTCATCTGTGCTCTCTTCTGCCACAATTAACAATCATAAATATTCGGTGATTTAAGACTTAAAATTATCATTGTTTTTTTTTAAAAAATAGTCATTTTAAGAACTACAGTGAAGCTCATCTCAGTCGTTTCAAAAAATTTTTTCCTTATTTAAAAATTTAAAGCAACTGAACGTATTCATTATAATTAGGTATGGCTGCAAGTAAGAGTGACTTAAACAAGGTAGAAGTTTATTTCTCTATCAGGTAAAAGTAAGGTGGCCCAGGGCTTGTATGAGAATCCACAGTCTTCAAGTATTAATGCTTTTTCCAGATCACTGCTTTGACATTCTAAGACAAAGTCTTTGTCCTCATGGTCCAAGAGGGTAGCTAGAATTCGGTCATCACATCATATTTCCAGGCAGAATAATAGAGAAAGGGATGAAAAAGAAGGGCAGAAGACACCCATCAGCTGCTTTTTAAAATGGTTTCCAGAAAGGTGCTGAACAATATTTCTGTTTACCTCACATTAGCAAGATCATAATTACCTTGTCCTGGGGGTCAGCTACAAGGAAACTGGAAAATGTCTATATTCTGGGAGGCTATATGCCTAGGTAAATATTGGGGTTTATATTACTAAGGAAAGAGAAGAATAAATATTGAGGCTAACAACTGGCAATCTATGCCACATTTCAGGATAGAGCTCTGGAAATTCTGATTCTAGAGCAGCTTAGCCACAGTTGTTGCTAGGGATGAAAAGATTAATCCATGTAGCTATTAAGATATGCCTGGCTAGAGGTAGAAAAAAATGGAGGTGGAAATTTAGGTTAAAAGGTAGGAATAGAATGCTTTGATTTTAAAATATAAAAAGAAATTATTGATTAGAAAATACTGATGAGGGGCTGGAAAGGTGGCTATGCTTTTAATGGATACCTCCTCTGCCCTTCATGCTACAGAAGTGGGAGGGTTTGTGGAGAGTCGTGTTAAACTGAGGGTTAAAAGCTGAAGTTGACAAACTATGGCCTTAGGACTAAATGCAGCTCACTGTTTTTGTAAATAAAGTTTTATTAGAAACCAATCATGTTCATTCATTTACATACTGCCTATGGCTGTCTTCATGCTTATAAGGGTAGAGCCCTGTAGTTGCAACAGAGACCATGTGGCCTGCAAAGCTGAAAATATTTGCTATCTGGGACTTTACAGAAAAAATTTGCTGACCTCTGGTTAAAACACCTGTGTAAGGCAGTCCAGTCCCTGACTTTAATACTTGGCTATGTTCTTAAAGCAATTTCACATGTAAAAATAATAGTGGATTGTAAATATGATCTGAGATGTTAATTACAAGAATGTAATAGCTGGATATTATTGAGGGAGGGGCAATATTGCTTGTCTTAAATAATGAGTTGTCTTTGCCCTGGAGAAATTCCTATTTCTTATTGTAGCTAGTTGAGTTCTCTCTGGATTCTGCATTCTTTTGTTTCCATAAGACCCTTTGCCTGGCTACTGGAGCAACTGAATGTGGACCTTCCCTCTGATAGATAATGATAACATCCCCCAGGAGTCATCTCACATATTGTCCCTGCTGTTGTTATATGCAAAATGGAGAGATATAATTTTCTTAAGGTAATAACTTTACCTTTACATATAAGGAAAGCATCAAAGCACAGTGAAAAGGAAATATAAAATCATCTTTCACATTCCAGATCAAATGTTACTTCCTCTGTGATGGTATCCGTGCTCTGCTAGATGGAATTATTGTCAGCCTCATCTGTCTTCTGTAGCAAGCAGTGTGTAGCTCTATTGAATCTGTCACATTATGCCTTGTTTTGAGATTGTCTGTGAACAGATCTCTCTCCTCTTCTAGAATGTGAAATCCTTAGGCGTATAACTTTTATCTTGTTAGCTTGTGAACACCCAGCGTCCAGCACATTGCCTTGCACCTAATATGTGCTCAGTAAATGTTGAATTGAAATGTGAAAATGTGCTCTCACCACCACATCTTTTCTCTTTCTTCTCCATTACAGAAGCTGGCAGACCTGCCACCAACCCACCTTGTTCTGGGCACTGTATTGTCTTTCCCTTTCCCTTCTTAGTTTATTTGCTCAATTACAGATCTACATAAACTGTTTGTGTGTGGAAAATGTGTCTTTCATGCTGAAATTCTCCAAATATGGATTTTCTTCTATCTCTAAAAATTCTCGTTCTGTGATACTTTTTTCCTCTGGACATTATTTTCCCTCAACCCCTTCTCCACTCCTAAATTATATCCTCCTTTATGCACCCACTAAGCAGTGAAGCAGAAGAGAGAGAAAAGGGGCTTGATTTTTCTATATTCTGCCACCTCCCTTACTCTTGCTCCATCAACCCAAAACACTTGGACCTGTCTTGGCAAGAATTGACTCTGGTAAGAAGTGCAGCAGCTTTCCTGCCCTGAATTTTATTTTATTTTTTTAACAACTTTATTGGAGTATAATTGCTTTATAATGGTGTGTTAGTTTCTGTTTTATAACAAAGTGAATCAGTTATACATATACATATGTCCCCATATCTCTTCCCTCTTGCTTCTCCCTCCCTCCCACCCTCCCTATCCCACCCCTCTAGGTGGACACAAAGCACCGAGCTGATCTCCCTGTGCTATGAGGCTGCTTCTCACTAGCTATTTATTTTACGTTTGGTAGTGTATATATGTCCATGCCACTCCCTCACTTCGTTGCAGCTTACCCTTCCGCCTCCCCGTATCTTCAAGTCCATTCTCTACTAATTTCATTCTTTTACATGTAGCTGTCCAGTTTTCCCAGCACCACTTATTGAAGAGGCTGTCTTTTCTCCACTGTATATTCTTGCCTCCTTTATCAAAGATAAGGTGACCATATGTGCGTGGGTTAATCTCTGGGCTTTCTATCCTGTTCCATTGATCCATATTTCTGTTTTTGTGCCAATACCATACTATCTTGATTACTGTAGCCCTGCAGTATAGTCTGAAGTCAGGGGGCCTGATTCCTCCAGCTCTGTTTTTCTTTCTCAAGATTGTTTTGGCTATTTGGGGTCTTTTGTGTTTCCATACCAATTGTGAAATTTTTTGTTCTAGCCTGCCCTGAATTTTAAAACTCATGAGAAAGGAAGAGCCTCTTCCCACCCCCACTCTTATCAAAACATGGCCTTAGCTACAAGGACATATGATTCCTGTATTTTAAAAACAAACTTATAAAAAACTAATTGTGATGAAAATGGGAGCCCACAAGAATAGATACTCCCATGATGCCCTTCACAGGCCATGGAGTAGCTCTGCCTTTATTAGCAAGGGACCCATGTAAAGGGTCAAAGAAGGGCTCCTTTCTGGCCCAGTCTTTTATTTGTGAGCCCTTTTACCTTTTATTTGTGCTGCTGCCAGTGCTGCCTCTTAGTGTTCCAGCTTCCTAGGCATCCACCAGATTCAGCTGCCAGGCTGAAAGGAAAGAAGAATTGATTTCAGTTTCCAGCTAGAGAATGTCCTCACTGCTCCGACCTTGAACAAGGCTATTTCAGTTTCTTGCTAGTCCTCAGTCCATAGCCAGAGTTGTGCTCTCAGCATTGTTTTAATGCATTTCTCCAGGATTTTTCCCCTCATTTCTTCTCTCTGGCCTCTCATCTTGGCTGGCCCTGTGCCCTGACCCTCTCCAAACCTAGCAGGGCCTCCTCACCAACCAGGATAATCATGGGCAGTAAGAGCCTTGCAGCACTGGTTCTTGGCAGGCTGACAGGCACCAGAGAGGACCAGCAGCTGGAAAAGAACCAAGGCTACCTGGTCCATCCCTCCTAGTCTGAGAATCCCTTTGTAAATGAAGAGAGACTGGTCCTAATATTGAGGTGGTGTGACCTTTGGCAGGATCTATTCTTGCCTCCTTTTTTATTTATAAGATGAAAACAACACCAGAAGTCACAAATCTTCACACAGAGACACTCAATGTCAGAGCAGTGACAAGAGCTCCTTGAAAGAAAGCAGTGATTGCTTTAGGCTAGAACTATTAAAGATTTGAGAAAGCAGTACAGGAGAACTCAAATTTGCTCAGACTTTCCAACAGTAAGATCCAAACTAGATTAGCTCTGTAGTCAAGCAATTACACTTCTCTTTCCAGCAAATATATCTTATTTTCAGAAGTCAGACTTGGAAATACTGATTCTTGCACAGTATTGCTGTTCTAGAATCTTTTATTTACCCCCATTCCTCTCCCCCTGGGCCACATCCTAGCAAAAGGGAGTTGTGTGACTCTCTCTGAAGCAAAGTTTAGCCTCCTTGCTAGGAAGCAAAATGAAGATCCGTAGATTCTTCTGCAAGCTGGAAGTCAGGAATGGAGAAACATGTGATTTGGTTTCAGTTCTACCTCAGCTACTTGAGCAAGTTTCTTCACCTCTCCTCTCTAGCCCTCGATTTCTTCTCCATACAAAATAAGTAGGCTAAGTCTTTCTCTAAGATTCCTTCCAGGCTCTGCTGCAATAATTCATTCTTAACTGCGTCAAGTGCATCAAAACTCTGAAGGCAAGAGGGAAATGACTGGCTCTCAGATGCACTGATTTCTCTTTGCAGCATGAATGGAAAATTTACTGAGGACACTGCCATATTGCCTTAGACGTGGGGGGAGGAGAGTTGTGAGCAAAGAAAATTGTGCTCCAGAGTCCTGGGCATCGATTCCTCTTGAGAATTCAGAGAGTTGACACACATTCCTCTACTGGCATCTACAGAGGCAGCAAGAATCATCTTCTTTAAGCATCATCCCTGCCCTCCACTGCCCATCCAGCTTACTACACGTGGAGCGAGTACTTTTCTATGTCAGGCACTATTAGAAATATAAAAATTAATTTGGCAAGATTCCTTTCAAATCAAGCTTACAATATTTGGTAGGAGCGCAAGGACCCAGCAAGGCAAAAACCCAAGGATCCTACTTGAAGAATCATTCTGATCCTCTTTTTCACCTGCTCAGGAAGGGAATTAAGTAGTAGTTCAGAAGATCTTTGACATCAGACACACCTGGATTCAAATTTGGGCAAATTAATCTCTCCCATTTAGTTTCCTCATCTTCAAAATATCACAAAAATAGAACCTCTCTCTAAGGATTAGTGAGATAATAATGCATGTAAAAGTTCTTTACTTTCTTGTCATAAATAGTTTTGGAGGGTTTTTATATATTTTGGAAGATAACTAAGGATACAGTTTTGAGTGCAGAAGTGGCCCTGCCCCTCATGAATTTTTCAGTGGTGCAAACATTAATTAGATGTCATACAAGTAACTATATAGCTTAAAAAGCGATAAGTGCTATGTGTCATTTGGACCCTCCAGGGAACAGATGCAAAGACAGAATTATAAGCAAAAGAGATTTTGGGGGAAGGTTAATGCCTGAGAAACATTAAGGGCAGAGAAAGCAGAATAGGGCAGAAGAGTCTCAGACTGAAATGCAGACCTGCCAAAGGCTCGGCCAGGTCAAGAGGGACTTAGGAGAAAATATTGTCCATTAGAGGAATCCCACATTGGATAGAAATGACCAGGCAGTAGGACTATCTGCTATGTCCACTCATTAGACTGGGGCTTCCTGGAAGAGTGTGGCCGTGGCTAGAAAGCTGGAGCAGGTCCTGAAGTCACTAAAAGAAGGCATTCAGTCATCTGTACTCTTTGCAGCTGCATAGCAAATTCTTGAAGGAAGATCCACTTGGTGTACCTCCATGGCTGTCCATGCTATGAAGGAAAACTCTAAGAGAGGTTAATGCAGAACCTAACCTAGGCTTCCCTGACAATGTGTCATTTACATGGAGATGTAGAAGATACAGTAGTGTTAACCAGACCAAGAGGTACCAGCAGGAGCTGTCCAGGGTAAGAAAGAGCATCTGTGAAAGCACTCTGCCAGGAGAGGGCAGGATTTGGGTTAAGGAACCAAAAGAGAACAAGATTTGAAGCTGAAGAGGCTGGAGCCAGATCTGGCAGGACCTATTGTGCCATGAAAAAGGATTTTGGTCTTTTTCAGACGAGCAAAGAGAAGCTGGTGAAGAATTTTAAGAAGGGTGAGGGAGAAGTCAACAACACGATCAGATTTGCAGTTTTTTTTAATTACTGTGGCTGCTCTGTTGAGGCAAGAATTAGCAGAAGAACAAGAAAAAGTGCACGGAGACCATTTAGGAGGTTGTTGCACAATGACTTGGACAGAGTAAGCCCTCCAAAAATAAGACCAATCATCGTTATTATTAATACTTACAAGCCTGAATTATGTACTCTTACTCTTGCTCTTTGTATTAAATCTAGACACTTTTGCATTTGCTTTAAGCTCTCTACCAATTACCTCCAGCCTAGTTTTCATTCATCACAAATTATACTGTTCAATAACCTCACATCCCATTGCTCTGTTTCAGACATTTTACTTCATCATAACAATCTTACTATTCCCTGAACACTTTATACATTTCTGCTCCAAACCACAGTTCATGCCCATCTGGATGCTCTTCCCCACCCTCTGCAAAAATTATCTTCCCCTCTTCTCAAACCCTGCTAAAGTTGTCCCAGACCACTCCACTTAGCCTAATATGCCCTCCATCCCATCCTCCTTCTGGCACTAAAATCTTTGTAAGGCAGAGGTATGTATTGCAATGTGTTCTTTTCATGGTATTTTCCCCTCTTTTGACCTTGTAGAAATCAAGGGCTTGAGGAGTAACAGACACTTAGAAAATGAAAATGTAGAGGAATAGCTTATATTTCCCAAAAACTTATCATTTAAAAAAATAGTCAGAAATGGTCAATATAGATTGTTTATGATGGAGAACAGGAGCAAATGGGAAAACTGCTAGAAAAGGAAAAAAATAAATGTGATGTGCTAGGAAAAGACAGCTAGTAGTAATAGGAACTGAAATGTATTTAGCACTTACATTGTATCAGTTACTGTCCAAAGAACTTAATATATATTATCTCATTTAATTTTCACAACAACTGTATGAAGTATGATTCTTATCCCTATTTTGTAATGTTGAATGATGAGCATCACCCAGTCCCCTGAGCTCTAAAGAGAAAGAACATTTTCCTGGGCAGCTAATTTTTGAGCCTTAGTTATGCCATGTGGTCGGAGAGGAGAGGGTCACCAGAAAAGCTGATAGAAGCCAAATGGCTTAGAAGATGAAGTTGACCCCCAGAGGGAAAGATTGGGTAGTGGGAAGTAGAGGGAGGAGAGGCAAGGAAGAAGGAAGTGTGATTTGGAAAGGTGAAAAGTTTACAAGATACTTTAAGGAAGTTTTGCATATCCCTTCTCAATGTCCTCAAGAATTTTTAATGAAGATCTACATTGCCCTTTAGAATTTTCTACCTCAGGTTTTTTTAGTCTTCAATAATGTGCCAAGTCTGGCCTTGATGAAAGCTAGATAGCCCAGCTCCTTCAGATTTCCCTAAAGGTATGGTCTCTGGGAACTCTGGAGAAGTGTACATTACAGACATTAAATGGAGAGGCACCTCTTTCTCTGGATCTGGAGGGTAGGATGAGGGAACACAGTTGGGAAGGGTTTTCTCTGTCACAGTGAAGGGCAATTTTGAAAGAGTAGTCTCATGGAATGTCGGTGCCAAGGAAATGAAAGCAGGGACTTTGTGCAGAAGCTTTAGAATCCCCATGTTGATCAAAGTAGTCCCGAAGGCTCAGGAGAGCCAAGGAGTGGAGTCTACACTGAGGCCACAGTGAAGGTGGAAAGCCTTAATTTCCACCAAACTGTAGCTAAATCGGCACTGTTCTGCTTCCTCTTCCTTAACATTCAGCTCATTGACTTACCCACCCACCCAAGAACAGACTTTATGTCCTGATTCCCAAGTTGCTGGTGACAAGAAGAACGAGCAAAGCTTTGCTCAAGGAAGAGCTATTATAATAAAATAACTATAATTAGCGTGGTAGTGCAGGGAGAGAAGCTCCATTTCTTCTGCTGAATTCAGGGTCTTATTTGCATTTGAAAAGCAATCTCATTAGAACAGTGTATTAGATTATATTTTCCAGGAAAACATTTCAGAAGAACCATAGCGATGCCTTGCATGTACACACACAGACACAGACATATACCCTTAATTTTCCAATTAAAAGTACATACATACTTTTTAAATTAAAAAGCAACCAGAAAGTAATATAAACTGATCACTAGACGTTCCTAAATTTAAGGCGGAAAGACCCGTGGAAGTTTAGAGAGAAAAGGACTGGGAGTTTGGATGAACAGACATTAAGGAAAGCTATATGGCAAGGTTAAGAGAACTGTGGAATTAATGCTGTTTAAAAATAATTGTGTTAAAAATCTTTCTCAGGGAATTAGTCCATTTCACGGACTTAGGTGATTACAAAAGTAATCCCTTTTTTCAGGAATTTTAATTGGGTGGCTACAACCGTATACACATGGGGAACCCCTCCTAGTGCTAGAATTGCAGTCAGCATGCTCAATTCATCAATGGGGGATGGTAAATCCCCCAATTCAAAGGGGCTCCATATAGCTACCACGTACCTAAAACCACCCCCAAATAGTTTCCTTGCTTTCATGTTCCACTTTCAAGTCTTCACTTTCGGCTAAACCTGCTCACATGTTAGGCTACTTGCTTACTTCCATTCCCCCTTACACTTACCTTACAAAATATTTGTTTTCTCTCTTGGTTGCACAATTACAGAAGATAAAACTATTTAGGACTGCAAGGATCCTAATGATCATCTTGTCCTATTCTCTCACTTTCTTTTCTTTTTTAAATTAATTAATTAATTTGGCTGCGTTGGGTCTTCGTTGCTGCATGCAGGCCTTCTGTAGTTGCATCAAGCAGGGGCTACTCTTCATTGCAGTGTGCGGGCTTCTCATTGCGGTGGCTTCTCTTGTTGTAGAGCACGGGCTCTAGGCATTCAGGCTTCAGTAGTTGTGGCACGCAGGCTCAGTAGTTGTGGCACGTGGGCTCTAGAGCACAGGCTCAGTAGTTGTGGCACACAGGCTTGGTTGCTCCGTGGCATGTGGGATCTTCCCGGACCAGGGCTCGAACCCATGTCCCCTGCAATGGCAGGTGGATTCTTAACCACTGCACCACCAGGGAAGCCCCTTCTCTCATTTTTTAGATAAGGAAACCAGGACAAGATAGGTTAATTTTCCCAGGATCATATAGCCAGTTAAAGGCAGGGGTGGGGAAAGACATAGAACCCAGGTCCCCCTCCCACAGGCCTCCTACTGTCATGCCTGGTCTTCAGTAGCTTTCCTTGGGCAGCTCTCTATCTTCTAATTTTCCCTCCTGGGGGCCTTTGACAGCTCTTTATAGCATCTTTATAGATGACAGGGAGCTCAGTATGACACACACACAATATGTTTATGCAAGGGCAATCTCAAATGCCCTGGTTTGTTTCCTAAACACATTTTGTGGCCTTTTGGCTTACTTTGCACATTGGACATATGTTTCACTTTAAGTAGGCTGGCCCAAATTCCTTCTTTCTAAAAGGAGTCTTAAAACAGGAAAAAAGAACTCAACAGAAAATCCTCTCTTTTTCTTTTTAAAGAAAATGGAAAATACAACAAATGCATAACAGAAAACTGGGAAAGTCGTGATCCTATCACTTTACCCGCCATTGTAATCACTATGATGTACTTCCTCCGGGCTGTTCTCATAGGCATCTCTTTTTCATATCATTGTTATATGTCCTTAATCTGACTTAGCTCTAAATTGGTGCTGGAATAAGCTGTCTACAAACTGTCTTGTTCTTCCTCAGAATCAGTGAAAGGACATCCACAGAACACAAATAAATCTTAGAGCTTCACCCAGCACATAACTGGGAGTTATCATTTTTCTGTCATTATATGGTTGGGGTTTGTGGTATAGCCTGCTAATTTTTTATTTAATATCCATAATCTCCTTTTATCTTACTAAGAGAACCCCAATTTTATTTAAAGCAACTTAATACCAAGCTTAAAAAACTATATTTCTGCAGCCTCTCTTTTAGTTAGGATTGGTCAAATGAAACAGACCTGGTGAAAAGATGTAATCAGCAGTCACAGGGGGGAATAGTGCAGGGAATGCTCTTTAAAGGGGACTGGCTGACTCAGTTGATAAACATTTGTTTTGTTCTCCCTGATTCCTCCCCCTTCCTACCTGTATGGTAGATGTGATGGCTGGAGCTGCAGAAACCAACTGTGACCATAAGGCAATCCTGAAGATGAAAACTACAGGCTAAGGAATAAGGCCAACCTTGGCAGTGTGGTGCTGCTATACCAGCTCTGGACTACCAACTTTCCAACTTTATGTTGTTTGACAGAAAAGTATATGTCCATCTTGTTTAAGCTATGTTTTTATCAGAATTTTTTTTTTTACTTTAAGCCAAAAATTACTGACACAAGAGCCGAACAACTCTGAAATGCTTTCAGAGAGCTTCCCTTGAAAGCTCTCTTTGAATGCCCTAATGGTTCCTCTAAGTCTGGATCCTTTGCTTACTTGGGATTTCTCAGTCCTCTCTACACACCTCCACCTCCCACACTGGTGCCTTGGCAAGGCCACAACCTCACCCTTTGGACTCTTTAGACTTGACTCTCTTGACACCCAGGGCTAGGTTCTTTTCCTCTTACCTTTGCCCATTTCCCGTTGCATTTGCTGAAAAGGCCTGGCTTTGCCTGGGAAGCTGCTGCTCCTTCTAAACCCGCCCCTCCTCATTCCACCCCCTCCTCAATTTAGTGTCTGCACCTGCTGGGGGTCAGCCTAGACAATTTTATACTAAATGCTTAACAGAAGATTTACATGTAATATTTCTTTGTAGAACATCACCTAAGATGTGCTTAAATTTTATCTACTATTTCCAGATATATATTTTCCCTTCCTAACAGTCTCTATCAAATCGAGTGACTAGTCCCCATAGTTCCAGCAAGGGGTGATCATTGCTGATTAGACCCAGCTGAAAAAAATCTATCCATAGGTGGCTAATGAAGAAGATTTTGGGGGAAAATTTTCCCCCAAAATTTAGCCATAGAACTAGAGAGGCCCTTGTTCCATTATATTATTTTTACCCCTTATTTTTCTCCTTGAGTTATTATTCTAGCAACACACAGGATCTGAAATTTTTAAGATGCAGATTTACTTAATGGATAAGTGATAACTTTTAAGCCAATCTAAAATATCCAACTTGTGGATAAAAATAAGCAAAGTAAATTATTAAGTAGTAACTTGGTGCCTGGATTTTAGTGGTAAGTACAATTCTATCCTAAACTATCACTCAGCAACATTAGCTTGTGACTATAAATTAGTCTGGTCAAGTATTTTCTCCTTGGATTCTCGTGGCTATCCTTAACCCAAACCCTCAGGGAAGCAATCTTCCTGGTCCAGATTCCCTACTAATAAAGCATTCACAGGACTATTGACTAATGTGATTTAACTTGGCTCATGTGTGCTCCCACTTGCATAAGAGCCTGGTTTGAGATAGGAAAACACAGAAGAGACCTCCTTGGCTGGCCCTGGGAGAAATGGGTCAGAGAAGAATGACTTGGCAGAGATGGAAGGCTAGATAAACATCTCTGGACATGAGTATCTGAGGCTTGGTTTTCAGAGAGTCATCATTACTCTCAATGAATTAAGAACTGCTATATATATACACTAATATGTATAAAATGGATAACTAATAAGAATCTGCTGTATAAAAAAGAAATAAAAATTTAAAAAAAAAGAACTGCTATAAAGACATTACAAAGGAAGTCCATTCTGACAGGGGCAGTTCTAAAACTTGGGGCCCTCAATAGCTTCCTTCTCTATCTTAATAGATGCTGCTTATAAGATCTAATCCAGAGATTAAATTATTTCTTCCCTAGGAAATCTCATTTACCTTCTGTGTTATGCAGAGCAATTCTACACACACATACAGCCCAACTTCTACCTCCAAATTTTCTCCCCACCACCCATGATGACTTGGCAAACAGAGAGTATTCTAGCTACCAGGACCTCCTCTCAGAATTATAAACAACAAAACATTAATTTCTTTTACACATAGATAAAAGACAAAATGAAAATAGCTCAGTTCAGGTGGTAGAATTCTGGGTGGTTTATTTTTTTCTTCTTTCTACTTTCAGTCTACCCATACTTTCTTTGATTATAATACATATTAATAAACATTAACATTTCCTGAGTACTGACTCTGGGCCAGGCACTCTGTTAAGCACATTACATATTTTATCTCACTTAATCCTCTTTAAAAATCTATGGATTTACATATAAGGAAACTAAAGAAATTAAGTAACTTATCAGTGAGTAGCCTGCATCTAAGTCCAGGTCTAGCTGACATTGAAGTCAGGACTCTTAGCTACCACAATATTATTTTTATAACGGAAAAAGTACGCATTTAAAAAAGATTATAAGATGTTGAAACTAGAAATTTAGTCATGGATTTATCTCTGGGAATTGTACTGTTCTAAAAACGAGAGGGTACATGGCATGGTAGTATATATAGCATGGTGGTTAAGAGCCTGGATTTTGGAGCCAGAACTCACGAGTTCAACTCTCAGTGTACAGTCTTGCTACCTCCATGACCCTGGGCAAGTTACATAACTTCTCCATGCCATATTTTCTCCATCCACATAATGGAGATAATAGCACCTACTATGGGGTTATTGTGAAGATTAAATCTGTTATATTACATAAAATGCTTAAGTAGTGCCTGGCACATAGTAAGTACTATGAAAGTATTGCTGTCCTTATTGTTATTATTATTATTTTATTCCAAGATATTTTGAAGCCAGGCTTGTATCCTCCTGAAAAGAAATCCGGGCTATAATTCTCCTAAGCTCCTGGATCAAGGATTTTAAGAATGAGACTGCCTGACCTTTCCTAGCGGGATAGCTGTGAGGTAAGGGATGAAGGGGGCATGGTGGTCAATCTTTTTTGGGGCTGAATGGATGCACTTTGCAGAGAGAAGTCTCCTGGTATCATTTTAACTACACAGTCAACACTCAGAGCAGAAATTTCCTGTTCATCTTTTTTTTCCTTCGTGTAATCAATTAAAATTATTATATTATCAAAGGTCTGTCATTTTTAAAAGCAGGGGGAAAAGTGTCTAAGAATTACCTAATGAAACTCAAATAAATAAAAGTACAATATATGAAATAATAAAAATATTTCTCCAGCAGAAAAAATAATTGCCTAATATATGCTCAAAAAGTAAAGTGAGTCTTTCTCTTATTAAGCTAATGGATGAGTACAAGAACTTAAGTTTCACTGTGGGGAGAATTCCTAAGGCACTCAGGTTTTCCAGAATGGCGGTCCCTGCTCAGGAAGTCACGGGCCTTGAATCCTGGACCTCCAGCAGATGTCAGTGGCTCCCAAATTAAGGCCGAAGAAAAACTATAAAATACGTATCAGGTGAAATCAGGAAAGTAAATCCAACTGGAGGAAAACAGAGAAAATGGTGGTCTCTTTGGTGTAGGGAACATAAGTCAAACAAATAATGCTTCCTCACTTCTCACCTCACCACTGCCCAGTGTCAAATTTTCCTCCAAGATAGCCTTAGCCATAGTACTTCTGGAATCTGGGAGCTCCCTCTCTCTAGGGCAATGGCTCAGCTGTTGAACAGCTTTCATGCTGAACTGAAATCTGCTTTTTAATTTATACTCCTTGATCTAGTTCTACATCTTGATAGGGAAGAACAAATTTATTCTGCCTGTCACATAAGAGCCTTTGAAACATTTGCAGACAATAATCTGCTGTTCCTTTGGTTGACTTCTTTTTCTTCTCCAGGCTAAATGTGACCATTTCTATCAACTATCTCTGACTTCCTGACTCTCACCATTCAATTTGCCTTGCTCTAGTTGGTCAATATCCCCCAAGAATTGTGGTACCTACCACGGAACCCAGTACTTCAGTGTGGTCTGACCACAGCCCACTGCAATAGGACCAGGGTTGCCTGTGATCTCCACCTCACTTCCCTTCATGCAGTCAAAGGTTGGGTTGGTTTTTTTCAGCAGACACATCATAGTCTTGGCAAATATTCAACTTGTGGTTAATTAAAAATTCCCAGTTCTTTCATATGAATAAACACTGTCTAGGTAACCTCCTCCATCCTTACTAGCTGTGTTTCTTTTTTACCCTAAATGTAGAATTCTGCAATTATTTCTGATACAGTTTATCTTATTGAGTTAGACAAGACACTCCAGACTGTCTAGACAATTTTGCATTCTGATTTAGTTCTGTGGCTATACTTTCTAGCTTTGTGTCACTCGTAGGTTTAGTAAAAATGCCATAACCTATTAATGCATTGCAAAAGTAAAGCAAACTTTCCTGACATTATTGGAAGTGTAGGCTTGGGTACATGTTGCAGAATGACTGCTAAATTAGCTTGAGCAATTTATAGACAGCATTTTTCAATTCTCTCCAACCCACCCGCATGACATGTAATGCAAGGTACACAAAGAAGAAAAAGAGGCCTCTTTCCCGTGGGTAGTGAGCAAGAAAGAAAAAGGAAAGAAGTAGTGACACTACCTCCATCTTCCCTATTCTCCTATCCCTAGTCCCAGGATTGTACACTCTTGTGCTCTGATTCAGGCATCATCCCTTGGGGTAAATGAGGCTGACAATGTGTTTATAGCTCTTTCTAGACCAGTGCTCAGCCTAGCCACCCAACTTCCCTGTCCAGGAAGATCAGAGGCAACAGGTTGGTATCGAGGAAACATTTGAAGAGGATGGAAGTCAGATGCAGCAGCCCCAGTCTGTACAAGACCCAGCCTGTTGATAATTCTCTATCTTCCCACCATCAACCAGCTCTTCTTCCTCCCTCTTCCCTTCACCTCCACAGGATCAGTACCAGACAGAAAAGGAGTTTTTCCCTCATTGATTCAGTTCCTACTATTTAGAGCCAGTCAGAGGAACTGGGGCTAACTTTTATGAGCTTAATAGTAGGAAAACAAAGTTTACTAATAAAACTAACAAATAGAAACAATTTTATGGCCAGGGTCTGCTCACCAGTATAATGTTTTCTCTGAACCCAAACATATTCAATCTGACTTTTATATTTCCCCTCCCAAAGGGAGATAATCGTAACAAAAGTCTCCAGGAGATTCCCTTACATAGGATTATATGGGCTGCTTTTTCCTCATATTTCAAGGTCAGGTAATCTCAAATGGAACTTTAAGAAATGTCCTACACAGTCGTCAGAGTGGGAGCCATAAAACAAGAGAACAGAGAGTAGGACCGTACTTGGGACCTGGCTCTAAAATCAGTCCTAGATTTCAGTATTGGATTCTTTACCTATCAGCCATGTGGTCCTGGGCAAATTACTTATCTTTCTGCTCCTCAGAGATGGGTACATAAAAGTAGAGTTGATGTGATAAGAATTAATCAAGTCTTAAATTAGTTATTATGGTCCCTGGCATCTATATAGTTCTTAATAAATATGTTATTTTAAAATAGTTTTCTAATATATATATTCAGCTTTCATTTTTTCTGGTATTCGATTGCTATGCTTTGATCTAAAACAATTAAGAAAGTTGGTAACTGTTGTCACCAGATTCTTAGAATCCTAGCATATTAGAGATCTAGTCTGACCCGTCCTTTTGCAGATGCAGAAATTGAGGCCCAGGTAGGAAAAAGGAGCTTCTTAAGGCACACAGTGAGTGCATGGCTGAGCCAGGACTACAAACCAAGTATCCTGATTCTCAATCCTGTCCCCAGTTATAGCAGAAAGGAATCAGAATCAGCTATATAGCCAAATGCAGATTTAGATGCTAATATATATAATATATCTACATGTAATTGGTATACATATATATTATTATGTAGAGAGAAATTTTAAATATTACCTATAGCACAATGAATCTTATGCTCAAAACTCCTACTTTAAAACCACCTCTTTACTAAGCAGCATGGGGTCATGGGGAAAGGGCATAGAACTTGAAAACTGAGTGGGCCTGGATCCAAATCCCAATTCCACCACTTATTGCTTGTATGACCTTTAGCAAGTCATTTAACTAAGACAGGAATATTACCTCCTATCAGTGGCTTTTGGGATGCATAAGGCTCATCCAAGTATGGAGACACAATGCCTAGAATATTGAGATACCCATCACATGTTGGCACCCCTCCTTAGATGATGCTCACTTGATTCCCCTGATTTTGGTGCTTTGCTAGGAGCAAGCCACTGCCAGGCGCTAGTGAGATGAGAACCACGTTTGAGAGGAAAGACATTGACCTGTTTTCTTTGTCATGGGTGGGATGGCGACATGGTACTTGGAGTTTCCATCAAGGCTACTTGTGGGTACAAGGTTGTTTCCTAGAGGACATCAGCTCAGGAAATATACCAAGACCCAGGATTACTTACCACAGGGAAATTGTCTCTAGATTATTTAATGTCAGGCCTTGGTTTTAATGGCTGGCCTTAGAGCTGTCTATGCACTGGGATTATATATCCCAATCCTCAAAGTCTGTTATCACCTAAAAGCAGCTTTTGCTTTTGGCACTTGAAGGGTTGATTGCCACAATATTCTCTTAGTAAGCTTCCTTATGCATTGGATATTTATAAATATTTATGGAAAGAAAGAAGGCAAGAAGGCAGGAAGGCAGGAAGGAAAGCAGGAGGCAGGAAGATTGGTTCAAGGATGCAACTGTGATTGGTCCTTGAGAACTAGGAAATAAAATTTTGTCCTGAGAGTTAATCTATACAACCAATTCATAACGGATCAAATCAGAATATGCAAAGTCATCTTAAAGGGACAGTACAGATTCTTAGCCAAATAAGTGGTTCCCCAACCTGGCTAATAATCAGAGTCACTTGGGATCCCTGTAAACATTCAGATTCCTAAGCCTTTCCACAGACCCAATAAATTAGAATTTCTACTTGAGCCAAAAAATATCTTTCTTTGTAAACCCTCCAGGTGATTTTGTGGCAATAAACCCCAGCCTAGCCAGCAGACTGGCTTTGGGAACCACTGCAAGAGGTCTGAAAAGGATTAACATATATAAAGAACAATGTGTAGGTCTGAAGAGGGCTGGTCAGCAAAGGGAATGTGGAGAAAAGGGCACAACTGGCACATTCTGGCTCAAGTAAGCAAAATTCTAGAATTGGGTGCCCTGCCAGGGTTCCAGAAACATCCAGACTATTTGGAGGGTGGATTCCTTTTGAGAAGATAGCAAAGCCACATGAGCAGAGCCTGATGTTATTAAGCATTTGAATCGACTAACTCCCCTTATCAAAGTTCCCTGCTCACTGAGCAACTTTCTGATGATTTCTCTTCCCTTGCAACTTGTCTATAGGGAGAAACGGTGCAGATCAGGCCAAATGTTTCCTATTGTAAATTAATAAACTGGCATTCTGGTTATATATCTGTCTCTTGTGAGTTAGTATGAGTCAGCATCCTTGAGTCTGATCAACTCAGAGGTTCTGCAGAAATTGAATTCTGATGCTGCAAAGCTGAGGGCCTGACCCTAGGTCCCAGTGAATTCATCAGAGTAAAAGCATGCCATGCAGGCCCCAGGAAACCAGCCAGTTAACCTCTCTTGGAGAAGGAAAATGAGAAGGAGCCCATTTCCCAGGGAGACATACTATGGAAGATTTTTTTATCCTTTTTTTTTTTTTTTTTTGGCCACACCACGTGGCTTGTGGGATCTTAGTTCCCCGACCAGGAATCGAACCCGGGCCCCCTGCAGTGGAAGCATGGAGTCCCAACAACTGGGCCGCCAGGGAATTCCCTAGATTTTCTAGATACTACATGTGTTTTATTGGGTACATTAGCTCAGAAGGGGTTATGTTGTAAGAACCTAACCTAATAAGAAGAGTCATTTAAATTGCTTTTTCTCTTCTCAAAGGGCTTTCAAATGTATTAGCTCATTTGACATTTGAACCAACCTGTGAGGTGAGTCAGGCATATATTATTATTATTATTATTCCTGAGATGAGGAATCTGAGCACATAGTCACTTACCTTAGATCCAAAGTAAATGGCCCAGTTAGGACCAGAATCCAGATCTTTTGGCTCTTATATATTATTCCTTTCACTTCTCCTCTAATTTAATTTAAAAAATACTCTAAACAAAACCCTAAAGAAGCAATAGAATCACCTGAATGAGATAGAGTGGGACTGTGTTTGCACATGTGTATGAGAGATTAGGTTAAGGACATGTGTATGGAGGGGTAGACAGAAGAGCAGAAGAGAAATCAGATCAGTGGGGATAATAAGAAAGCACATCACATTTTCTTTCTTCTTAGCCGAGACAACTGAGGAATGATTCAGTTGAACTGAGTACCTATTGTGCACAAGCCCTCATGTGCTAAGTGTTATCAAGAGGAGTAGAGCTTCAGAAAGAATATTTTTAAACATGTATTTTGGTGTGGCAAAGAGTGACACCCCACCCCCAAATCTTCTTCCTTCTTTAATGCAGCACCAAAGAGTGTAATCCACACCCAGTGTATTTCGGGGAGGTGAAAAGGGAGACTGTGGTAGTTGAGAAGCTGACTTTGATTAGGACTCTGGCAGCCAAGACCATTTGGAAATGAGGTCTTGATGACATCTCATCAGGGATGGATGTTTGTGCAAAATGCTTCTTGGGGAATAAAAGAGACTGCAGCTTCCTCAACATTTTTCCATCATTGTATTTTACCTTAGGTCTTTAAGTCTTTGCTGACTTCACCAGTGACAGTTCCCAAAATAAACCTGTTTTTTGCAATTGCATGAAAACAAAATCTAGATTCCAGAGGAGCAGGAATTATGAAAGGGGCAAGTCCCTGTGCTCTTCTTTCTCCTGCTCTGACATGCTCTTCAGCATGATCTGCAGCTGGGACAAAGGGCTCCAGCCAGACCTCTCTGTTGATTAGCCCACAGACACTGCCCAGTGGCATGCTTCAGTCCTCATATTTTGCAAACTGGTTTCTCTTTATAAATCTGTACATTCTGATGTGAGCACTCTGGGGTGGCAAAGGGAGAGAGAGCTGCCTGTTCCCAGCCCGATCAGTTCATGTCTGGCTGGATAAACCTCCCACCTCTCTGGCTGATTCATCAGGCTCAGTCTATTCAAACAGATGGGACTTCTATTTAGGTATTTTAATAGCATGTATTTAAGATACCCTATTGAGAATCTGATCTGACAGAGGTTTGGTGAAGCGTTGATGTACTGAAAAACCAGGCTCACTCGGTAAAGAACTTCTTCCCAAGCCAGATAATTTGAATACATTCAATCAAGTACTTCACTAAGGGCCTACTGTGCAACGGTGTGTGCCCAGCATTGAGTTAAGAGCCAGAAAAGTAGAATGCTTGGCAGACAAGCCCTCAAAAACGTTTTTTCTCTAGGGAGAAATAGTGCATTGATGGATGTCTTTGTAATTTTACAAACATCTATGACTGCCTACTATGTGCAAGGGGTTTGAGCAGGTAAGGAGCTAAGTAATCAGAGTAGCGGCCATAAAATCCCTTTTATATCAAGTCTACATCAAACATTGCAAGGGAAAGTGGCTCTCTATTGTCTCATGGTGAGAAAAATGAAAAAAAAAAAAGATCTAACATTTATTGAGCACCTAAATTGAATGTATTGAATGGTCTTCAGTACACCATGTTCCTTCTTGATACCATGCTGTTGCTTGTTATTGCCCTAACTTTAAGTAATGTCACTCTCCCACTCTGCTATGCTTATCCATATCTGATCCTTTTTTATTTTTAAAGAACAGATCTGACTTTCTCCAAAAGCTTTTCACTCCCAGCCTTCACCCAATAATGATATCTTTTCTTCATAGCCTTTAACTTGCCTTTTGGAACTTCAGTTTAGTACCTAAAGGCATTCATAATGTTTTGTATTAGTCTCAATCTTTTAGGTTTATGAGACTTGGATAGTCAATAATACTATAAGCTCTTTAAGAGTAAAACTCAATTTATATTTGTTCAGTTATTCAGTATCTGGTAAGCATCTACTTCGCACCAAATCACCACTGTGTGGGAAACGTATAAATAAGAACTCTCAAGGAGCTCACACATACACTTTCTATTCTAAAATGGAATCAGAATCCGTCTGGAAAACACTTAGCATAGTGCCAGACACATAGTAAGCCTTCTATAAGTGAACTATCATTAGCTATTATTTCTGTGATAGTAGATAAAAGAGTGAGAAGTAGAGATAAGAACTAAGAAGGGAAGTTATAACTATTAGGTTACTTTTGGAGGTATGTAACAGGAAACCCAACTCAAATGACTTAAGCAACAAAGGGGACTTACTGGCTTATCTGAGAAATTCCAGAGGAAGGGTAATGATTGGTTATGATCCAGTCAGGGTTTTGTCTCCATTTCTTTGTGATTCTTTTGGTGCCACTCCCCTGTTTTGACTTTATCCTCAGGCTGGTAGCAAGATGATTGTAGTAACTGTAGGCTTCACATTTATACATAGCATCCAGAGAAAGAGAGAATTCACCTCTTCTGGTGGCTCTCTTAAAAGTGAGGAAAAATCTTTCCTCAAGGCCCCAGCAAATCTCCCTTCTCATTTCAGTGTACCAAGTGAGTCACAACCTTTTTCTCAACCAATTCCTTAACCAAGAAATGCCATGACTACTTGGCTTGGACTAGGTTTCTGACCCAGGCACTGTTAAGAGGATGAGATTACTATATCAGTTAGAATGGCCTGCTTATACTGCAGTAACAGCCAACTCCCAAATCTCAGTGGCTTAATACTGCAAAATTTTATGTCTTGCTCTTACTATATGCTGGTGTAGGTCGGCAGGGGGAGCTCTACCGTTATAGTCACTCTGGGACCCAGGCTGATGGAGGCTTCATCTTGACACATGCTTTAGCAATCACTGTATCAAGGGGAAGGGGACCCGGTGAATCATACACTAGCCCTTAAAGGCTTCTACCTGGAAATGACATATATCACTTCTATTCACATTTTATTAGCCAAAGCAAGTCACATGGCCACACCTACATTCAACAAGTTATGAAATGCAATTCTATTATGTATCTAGGAGAACGAGAATATCTGAGAATAGCTACAATCACTATTGCAATTGCTCTTGGCCCAATCAGGACCAGCTGTATAGATGACTTCTCCTGAAGCACATGTACTTCCTTGGGAAAGGGATCCCTTAGCAAAAATTAGGTACTACTAGGAAGGGAGCAATGGATGCTAAATGAGCAATCAATAATGTTTATTATAGAAGTTATATGAAGGCAAAATGATCTCAGACATCAAAGAAATGGAGAAAGGAAGATCATGAACAGATTGGCAAAGGTTGAGGGAGAAAGAACCACTGTAGGACTGTAGCCATCTAGAGATCTGCACAGCAGGAAGGGCCCAGATGAAAACAGGCAGCGGGGCCAGGGCATGAGTTAGCATCTTTGCTGCTGCACTTCCCAGCCCAGGCATGAGAACCTAAAAAGTATATCAGGAAGGTATGTAGGGATGGTGGATGATTTGAGGGGATTTGTGTGAGGTCTTAGGTTGTTAAAGAAGTTGAAGAGTTGAAGAAGTCAAGGGGTCCTCAAATGGGCAGTGGGGCCAAAGTCATAATATAACCCAGAACCAGTCATATTCTTAAACTAGGTTAAGTCCTTGAGAAATAACCTACAACAAAGACTTGTGACAGCTGGTGCAGACAGATAAAATGGAATCCAAATGATGGAAAACAGAGGACAGCCAATATGAGATACTGATACAAAGATAAGGCCTTCTGTCCACCGAGTCTATAGATGTTAGAAAAAGGAGGTCTCCATGGGAGAGGAGAGTATGAGTTTACATTAGAGCCATGTTTCTACTCAGGGGAGGAAACACAATATAGAAGAAAGAACTCTTCTAGATCAGCAGTCAGGGAACTTGTATTTGAGTCCCAGTAATGACTATAAATATGATATAGGCAAATCATCATAAACTTCTTTCAACTTGTTTCCTCAGCTGAAGAAAGGGGATAATCATGCCTCCTCTACCTTCCTCAGTGATTTATGTGAATCAAATGAGATAGGAAAGCCCCTTGGTAGACTACAAAGCCTTAGATAAATGTATGTGTGGGATTATAACAGAGATGTGGATCAGTGGGAAGAGTTGAGGGTGGTTAGGATATAGGTGAGACTATCTCCAACTGAATAGAGCCCAGAGTGAAAGACAGAGTGAAGATGAAGTGGAGATATCAGTGGGCTGATAGGCATTGTCTAATAAGTCAAGACTTTTTCAATTGCAAGAGACAGAAACCCAACTCAAACTGGTATAAGAATAAAATTAAATGTATTGACCCACATAATAGAAATAATTACAAGGGTAAAAATGGCTTCAAGTATGGCAGGATTCAGGTGCTCAAGTGCTGTGGTTGGAAATCGCTCTCTCCATCTCCAGTGTCTGCCCTCCTCTGTGTTGGTTTCATTTTCAGGCAGGTGTCCTCAAATGGTGACAAAGATTGCCCCACCAGCTACCAGTTATGCTCTACCAGTTTAGTAACCCTAGTAGAAAAAGGCAGTACCTTTTTCTCATTTCAACAAAAGTCCTGAAGTAACTCTCATTATCTGGCCTGGATCATATGCTCCTCTCTGAATCAATCACTATGACTGGCATCAATCCCAGCTGAATCATATGGATGGAGAATGGGGGAGAAATGCAAACTGTGGGAGAACAAATGAAAACCACCCACGTCCACCATAGGAAGTAGGCTTAAGAGGCTTGTTCCTGAAGTGATGATTGTGGAGAAGAGGACACAGGACACAGGAGAGAAGAATATCAAGGGAGGATTTGCAGCAGAGGGAAAGTAGCACTTATTGGAGAAAAGCAAGTTTAAAAAAGGGATTTACCAAGTGCACTTTGGGAGATAGGGAGGTGGTATAATGTGACAGATGCTGAAATGCAGATATCTGTTGCTCAAAACACTGTGAGGATATGTTTAAGAATCCCCAAAGTAGCTCAATGCACTCTTTGAGAAATAGTAGTTTAGGAGGCAAAAGCAGCCATTGTCACAGACTTTCAATTAGTTTTTTGCTTGTTAGGTGTTTTTGTTCTTAACTGCTGGGGTGCGGGAAGGAGGAAAAAGACTGTGTCAGTCTTGAAGGAACTAGACTAATGCAGGAGACATGGAGAGAGGTCTCCATATCACTGCCATAATTTTATAGCTTAATGAGTCTCAGTGGAAAAAGCAGCAAAGAAATTATCCATAAATTTACTACAGTTATAGCCTGTCAAAGAGATGTGAAATGTGACATAAACAGCATGCTAGGTCCTCTCCACCCACCAACTAAACATAAAGGCCCACCCTGTCTTGCCTTTTTTCCACCCTCCTACATACACATTATACCTGCACACAGGCACATAAAAGCAGGGAAGGATTCTCTTGGAACATTCTCAGAATCATTCATCAGACCTCCCAGGTAGGTCACTACCCTGAAAGGAAAAGCTGCCAGCCTCCCGTTTTTGAATCTGGTAGAAAAGGGCTGATCAAAGTTGACTTCATACTGAGAAAATGCTTAGTTCTGGATCCATCCTCTGGATCTTAACAATTACCATCACTTCCACCCCTGATATTGGTACACTTCCAAGCATGTTCAAACAGAAGGGCTTCACCTCATACTTAACCAAAAGAAGACATTAGCCCACTATGACCCTGGACTTAAAGGCTTGACTCTGTGACAGAGAACTGGAGCACAGATATCACAGTCATAGGTTAGTACTCAGAGGGCCAGAATGAATCTATGTTAGGACTTAGAGTCTAAATCCCAGGAATGGATATAAAGGGCAATGCAGAGAAGATAATTCCTTCAGAAAAGAAAATCCAGAGAGACCTTCAAGATGGCGGAGGAGTAAGACGTGGAGATCACCTTCCTCCCCACAAATATATCAGAAATACATTTACATGTAGAACAACTCCTACAGAACACCTACTGAATGCTGGCAGAAGACCTCAGACTTCCCAAAAGACAAGAAACTCCCCACATACCTGGGTAGGGGAAAGGAGGAAAAGTTTCCACACACTAGGAAGCCCTTCACTGGTGGAGACGGGGAGAGGATTGGTGGGGGGGGGAAACTTCAGAGCCAAGGAGGAGAGCACAGCCACAGGGGTGCAGAGGGCAAAGCGGAGAGATTCCCACACAGAGGATCAGTGCCGACCAGCACTCACCAGCCTGAGAGGCTTGTCTGCTAACCCGCCAGGGCGGGCGGGGGGTGGGAGCTGAGGGTCGGGCTTCAGTCGTATCCCAGGGAGAGGACTGGGGTTGGCAGCGTGAACACAGCCTGAAGGGGGCTAGTGCACCACAGCTAGCCGGGAGGGAGTCCGGGAAGAAGTTTGACCTGCCAAAGTGGCAAGAGACCATTGTTTCAGGGTTCACAAGGAGAGGGGACACAGAGCACCACCTAAACGAGCTCCAGAGATGGGCAGGAGCCGCGGTTATCAGTGCAGACCTAGAGACTGGCATGAGACACTAAGGCTGTTGCTGCCACCACCAAGAAGCCTGTGTGCAAGCACAGGTCACTATCCATACCTCCCCTCCTGGAAGCCTGTGCAGCCCATCACTGCCAGGGTCTCATGATCCAGGGACAACTTCCCCGGGAGAACACACGGGGCGCCTCAGACTGGTGCAACGTCATGCTGGCCTCTGCTCCCGCAGGCTCACCCCACATTCTTTACCCCTCCCCTCCCCCCACCCGAGTGAGCCAGAGCCCCCTAAACAGCTGCTACTTTAACCCCATCCTATCTGAGCAAAGAACAGATGCCCTCAGGCGACCTACATGCAGAGGCGGGGCCAAATCCAAACCTGAACCCCAGGAGCTGTGAGAACAAAGAAGAGAAAGGGAAATCTCTCCCAGCAGCCTCAGGAGCAGTGGATTAAATCTCCACAGCCAACTTGATGAACCCTGCATCTCTGGAATATCTGAATAGACAACAAATCATCCCAAAATTGAGGCAGTGGACTTTGGGAGCAAATGTAGACTTGGGGTTTGTGTTCTGCATCTAAATTGTTTCTGTTTCTGTTTTATGTTTATCTTAGTTTAGTATTTAGAGTTTATTATCATTGGTAGATTTGTTGATTGATTTTGTTGCTCTCATCCTTTTTTTAAAAAAATATATATATAGATATATTTTTTTCCTTTTTCTCTTTTTTGAGTGTGGATGTGTAAGCTTCTTTGTGTGATTTTGTCTGTGTAGCTTTGCTTTTACCATTTGTCCTAGGGTTCTGTCTGTCTGTTTTTGTTTTTTTAGTATAGTTTTTAGTGCTTATTATCATTGGTGGATTTGTTTTTTGGTTTGGTTGCCCTCTTCTTTCTTCCTTTCCTTCTTGATTACTTTTTACTTTTTTTATTTTTAATAATTAAAAAAATTTTTTAATAACTTTATTTTATTTTATTCTTTTTTTCTCCCTTTTCTTCTGAGCCATGTGGCTGACAGGGTCTTGGTGCTCCAGCCGGGTGGCAGGCCTGTGCTTCTGAGGTGGGAGAGCCGAGTTCAGCACATTGGTCTACCAGAGACCTCCCAGCTCCACATAAAATCAATGGCGAAAGACCTCCCAGAGATCTCCATCTCAACACTAAGACGCAGCTCCACTCAACGACCAGCAAACTACAGTGCTGGATACCCTATGCAAAACAAATAGCAAGACAGGAACACAATCCCACCCATTAGCAGAGAGGCTGCCTAAAATCATAAGAGCACAGACACCCCAAAACATACCACCTGATGCAGTCCTGCCCAACAGAAAGACAAGATCCAGCCTCATCCACCAGAAAACAGGCACCAGTCCCCTCCACCAGGAATCCTACACAACCCACTGAACCACCCTTAGCCACTGTGGGCAGACACCAAAAACAACGGGAACTATGAACCTGCAGGCTGTGAAAAAGAGACCCCAAACACAGTAAGTTAAGCAAAATGAGAAGACAGAGAAACACACAGCAGATGAAGGAGCAAGGCAAAGACCCACCTGACCCAACAAATGAAGAGGAAATAGGCAGTCTACCAGAAAAAGAATTCAGAGTAATGATAGTAAAGATGATCCAGATCTTGGAAATAGAATGGAGAAAAAACAAGAAACTTTTAACAAGGGCCTAGGAGAAATAAAGAGCAAACAAACAGTGATGAACAACACAATAAATGAAATTTAAATTCTCTAGAACGAATCAATAGCAGAATAACTGAGGCAGAAGAACAGATAAGTGACTTGGAAGATAAAATAGTGAAAATAACTACCACAGAGCAGAACAAAGAGAAAAGAAGGAAAAGAACTGAGGACAGTCTCAGAGAACTCTGGGACAACATTAAATGCACCAACATTCGAATTTTAGGGGTCCCAGAAGAAGAAAAGAAAAAGAAAGGGACTGAGAAAATATTTGAAAAGATTATAGTTGAAAACTTCCCTAATATGGGAAAGGAAATAGTCAATCAAGTTCAGGAAGCACAAAGAGGCCCACACAGGATAAATCCAAGGAGAAACATGCCAGGACACATATTAATCAAACTATCAAAAATTAAATAAAAAGAAAAAATATTAAAAGCAGCAAGGGAAAACAACAAATAACATACAAGGGAATGCCCATAAGGTTAACAACTGATCTTTCAGCAGAAACTCTGCAAGCCAGAAGGAAAGGGCAGGACATATTTAAAGTGATGAAAGGGAAAAACCTACAACCAAGATTACTCTACCCAGCAAGGATCTCATTCAGATTCGATGGAGAAATTAAAAGCTTTACAGACAAGCAAAAGCTAAGAGAATTCAGCACCACCAAACAAACTTTACAACAAATGCTAAAGGAACTTCTCTAGGCAGGAAACACAAGGAAAAGACCTACAAAAATAAACCCAAAACAATTAAGAAAATGGTAATAGAAACATACATATTGATAACTAACTTAAAAGTAAATGGATTAAATGATCCAACCAAAGACACAGACTGGGTAAATGCATACAAAAACAAAACCCGTATATATGCTGTCTACAAGAGACCTCCTTCAGAACTAGGGACACATACAGACTGAAAGTGAGGGGATGGAAAAAGATATTCCATGCAAATGGAAATCAAAAGAAAGCTGGGGTAGCAATTCTCATATCAGACAAAATAGACTTTAAAACAAAGACTATAGACCAATCACAAGCACTGAAATTGGGACTGTAATTAAAAATCTTCCAACAAACAAAAGCCCAGGACCAGATGGCTTCACAGGCGTATTCGATCAAACATTTAGAGAAGAGCTAAGAGCTATCCTTCTCAAACTCTTCCAAAATAGAGCAGACGGAGGAACACTCCAAAACTCATTCTATGAGGCCACCAACACCCTGACATCAAAACCAAAGAAAAAAAACTACAGGCCAATATCACTGATGAACATAGATGCAAAAATCTTCAACAAAATACTAGCAAACAGAATCCAACATCACATTAAAAGGA
>NW_020175533.1:816485-856428 GCF_003031525.2 Neophocaena asiaeorientalis asiaeorientalis | reverse complement strand
CATGGAACATTCTCCAGGATAGATCATATCTTGGGTCACAAATCAAGCTTTGGTAAATTTAAGAAAATTGAAATTGTATCAAGTATCTTTTACGACCATAACGCTGTGAGACTAGATATAAATTACAGGAAAAAATCTGTAAGAAATACAAACACACGGAATAAAGACCCCAAATAGCCAAAATGATCTTGAGAAAGAAAAACGGAGCTGGAGGAATCAGGCTCCCTGACTTCAGACTATACTACAAAGCTATGGTAATCAAGACAGTATGGTACTGGCACAGAAACAGAAATATAGATCAATGGAACAGGATAGAAAGCCCAGAGGAAAACCCATGCACATATGGTTACCTTATTTTTGATCAAGGAAGCAAGCGTATACAATGGACAAAAGAGAGTCTCTTCAATAAGTGATGCTGGGAAACCTGGACAGCTACATGTAAAAGAATGAAATTAGAACACTCCCTAACACCATACACAAAAATAAACTCAAAATGGATTAAAGTCATAAATGTAAGGCCAGACACCATCAAACTCTTAGAGGATAACATAGGCAGAACACTCTATGACATAAATCACAGCAAGATCCTTTCTGACCCACCTCCTAGAGAAATGGAAATAAAAATAAACAAATGGGACCTAATGAAACTTCAAAGCTTTTGCACAGCAAAGGAAACCATGAATAAGACAATCCTCATAATGGGAGAAAATATTTGCAAATGAAGCAACTGACAAAGGATTAATCTCCAAAATTTACAAGCAGCTCATGCAGCTCAATACCAAAGAAACAAACAACCCAATTCAAAAATGGGTAGAAGACCTAAACAGACATTTCTCCAAAGAAGATATGCAGATTGCCAACAAACACATGAAAAGCTGCTCAACATCACTAATCATTAGAGAAATGTAAATCAAAACTATGATGAGGTATCACCTCACACCAGTCAGAATGGCCATAATTGAAAAATCTAGAAACAATAAATGCTGGAGATGGTGTGGAGAAAAGGGAAAACTCTTGTACTGTTGGTGACAATGTAAACTGATACAGCCACTATGGAGAACAGTATGGAGGTTCCTTATAAAGTACGACCATATTTTCCAGCAATATCACTGCTGGGCATATACCCTGAGAAAACCATAATTCAAAAAGAGTCATGTACCACAATGTTCATTGCAGCTCTATTTACAATAGCCTGGACATGGAAGTAACCTAAGCGTCCACTGACAGATGAATAGATAAAGAAGATGTGGCACATATATACAATGGAATATTATCCAGCCATAAAAAGAAACGAAATTGAGTTATTTGTAGTGAGGTAGATGGACCTAGAGTCTGTCATACAGAGTTAAATAAGTCAGAAAGAGAAAAACAAATACCATATGCTAACACATATATATGGAATCTAAAAAAAAAAAAAAAAAAGGTTCTGAAGAACCTAGGGGCAAGACAGGAATAAAGATGCAGACGTAGAGAATGGACTTGAGGACACGGGGAGGGGGAAGGGTAAGCTGGGATAAAGTGAGACACTGGCATGGACATATATACACTACCAAATGTAATACAGATAGCTAGTGGAAAGCAGCCGCATAGCATAGCGAGATCAGCTAGCTGCTCTGTGACTACCTAGAGTGGTGGGATAGGGAGGGTAAGAGGAGACGCTAGAGGAAGGAGATATGGGTATATATGTATATGTATAGCTGATTCACTTTGTTATAGAGCAGAAACTAACACACCATTGTAAAGCAATTATACTCCAATAAAGGTGTTAAAAAAAATCCAGGATGCTTGAATCTTACCTCATATGTATATCTCCTATTACTCTGTCCTCTGTAGATGTTGCCAGGAAAGGCTCTCTGGTCACAAACCCTAGAGTTCTGACATTTTCTGTTGACTTTCACATCTTGGTTACAAGGCCCTGTCTTCTCCCCAGTGATTGATAGTAATTACTGCACACAGTGCTGGGAGAGGTATTACTTTAAAAAGAAACAGCACAGAGATATAAATTATCACAAACCCAGCAATTCCACTCTTAGTTATATACCCCCCCAAACTGAAAATAGGTACTCAAATACTTGTACATGAATGTTCATAGCAGCATTATTATTCACAATAGCTAGAATGCAGAAACAACCCAAATGTCCATCAACAATGAATGGATAAACAAATTGTAGAAATACACAAAACAGAATACTATTCAGTCATAAAAAGGAATGAAGTACTGACACATGCTACAACATGGGTGAACCTCTAAAATATTATGATAAGTGAAAGAGGCCAGATACAAAGGGTCACATATTGAGTGATTCCATTTATATGAAATATCCAGAATAGGTAAATGCATAGACAGAAAGAAGACTGGTAGTTACCAAGGGCTGGGGGGAAAGGAGAATGGGGAGCAACTGCTTAATGGGTATGGGTTTTGTTTTGGGGTGATGAAAATGTTTTGGAACTGGATGGAGATGGTGCTTGCACAATATTGTGAATGCACCAAATGCCACTGAATTGTTCAATTTAAAATGATTAATTCTATGTCATATGAATTTCACCACAATAAAAAAAGGGAGGGGGATACTCACTCAGCTAGCATATACCTTTATCCCCTAACTGCCTCACTTCTACCTGAAGGTGTATGTAGAAAGGTGAAGTCTCGGCCATTATGTGACCACGAAGCAACAAATACTTGCCAAGAATGGCTGAGCATAAACATAAAAGGAAGCTACGTCTTTGATATCATGAAGGAAACCATGGTATCATCAATTTTAATTTATTAAGAGACAAATAAAATCCCTAGTTGAAGAACTAGGACAATCTTTCTTCTTTACAATTTCTTCTTTAAAGATTGACCTTAACATAGAATTCACGTGTAAGCTTTCAGTTAGATGCATTTGTTATGTACTTTTGGTTAGATGGTTTCACCAGTTGCTGGGAAAATGCACTTTGCTGCGTAGATCAGCACTCACCATCTGTAAGTATTCCAAACAGGAAGATAATTAATACAAAATAGCATCACAAACATTAGGTATTCAAGTAATGACAGAAATGGAAAATAACAGTCTTTTATATAAAGGCCATGGTTTACTCCTGGCCTGAATAAACATAAATGTTTACTCATTCAATATGTATTGATGACTACTTACTAAGTGTCAGGCATTGAGCCAGGGATATGAGCCAGAACACTGCAGTGAGCAAGAAAGATAAGCCTCTGCCCTCATGGAGCTTACATTCTAGTGAGGGGAGAGACAGACAATAAACACATGAGCAGTCTCACATACACTGCCTGTTAATATCATGCATACAGAGCAACACACTGGGCTTCCAACTCCTTTGATTTAGGACTGGCTGTCAGCTCCTCCGTCTCTGGTCTGGTTTCACAGGGTGCTCAGGTTCCTCAGTTACCTAGGAGTCAGCAGCACTTTCAACATCACAACATTGGTCTCAGTAGTCAACAATTTCTCAGTTCCTTATCTCCACTGCTGATGTCATCCCTACATTTCATCTTACTTCAGGAAACACAAAAACCAAGAAAACACCTCATCCCAACCATTCCCACTCCTAAAAGGGGAAAAATTAAACCAGAAGCAAAATCCATTACTGTTCCCAAGAGAAAGAGCCTACCAACAAAACAAAGCCTGCCTTTCTGGTAGAGGATGAGGGAGGAGAGGAGGGTGGGCACAGCATTCAGGTCAAAAACTTGTACATGAGGAAAAACACAAATAATCACTAAGCACAATACATAACTCTAGCACCTGAAGAGAATGCCCTAGACCAGTGCTGTTCAAGAGAAATATAATGCAAGCTACAAATGTGAGCAAAATATGCAATTTAAAATTTTCTAATAGATAGCCTTATAAAAGAAACAGGTGAAATTATCTTTAATAGCATATTTCCTCTAACCCAAGATAGCTACAGTACTATCTTTTCAACAAATAATCAATATAAAAAATTATTAATATTTTACATTCTTTAATCCCATTCTGAGTCTTCAAAATTTGGTATGTATTTCATGTTTACAGCACATCTCAATTTGGACTAGATATAGTTCAAGTACTCAATAGACACAAGTGGCTAGTGGCTACCATATTGGACAGGGCAGCCCTAGACAAAGTACTCACTAAGTTCCCTTTTCCATGAACATTAAAGCTAATGGCTCCCCAGAACTAAAGCTTCTAGACGTCTCATTGGCTGCACCAAAGAAGCTATATTCTGCTACCCTCTACTGTTAGTCCTGGGGACACAGCCCTAGGTACCACAAACCACAAGTAAACATAATTCACTGATTAAGAAAAAATATATATATATATAAATGTATGTGTATGTGTATATATACACATACACATACATATTCAGGCAGGAACAAAATGATAATGACGTGGTAGAGAAAAGGCTATGTTTTCCTAGTGCCAATTCATCCATTCAACATTTGTTGAGAGCCTATCATGCACCAGAATTAACTGCATATGCTAGTATCCTGCCCTCAGGGAACTTACCATCTTTGGGGGGAGAAGTTGATAGATATAAATAATTAAATAAAAAAATAAATAAGTTCACTGTCCATAGCAATTTTGCTATGAAGAAAATAAAACAGGAAAATATCATCATGAATGGGAGAAGAGATTACTTTAGATACGGCAAAGAAGGCTTTTCTGAGAATGTGCCATTTAAGCCGAGAATGAAATAATAGGGACAAAAATGGAGAAGAATGTTCTGTGCAGAGAATACAACTAGGGCAAAGACCTCAGGCAGGAAAAACCTTGGCATATTTGCAAAACGAAGAATGTCAATGTCGTTAGAGAGTAGTTAACAGGGAGAAGAATAGTAGATGTAGTCATAAAAGTAGCCAGGAGCCATAGAAAAGGGTCAGGAGTTTAGAGTCTAGATGTTATTCTAAGAAAAAGTCAATGAAGGGTTTTAAGCGCCAGGGGTGAAGGGGGGGGTGGTTTGTTAATATGGCTTGGAGTAGGCTGGTAGTGGTGGGGTCAGATTTAGAATATATTTTCAATTTATTAGCAAGTCCTATCAGCTCTATTTCAAATCTGACAGGACTTGCTGATGAATGGGACATGGGATGAAAAAAAGGAAGGATGGCCAACTACTAGACTTTTGGTGTGAGCATGCAGGTGGAATGGTGGTGTCAGTTACTGAGATGGGGAGATAAAGCAGGAACAAACACTGCTCCCGCTCCTCTATTTCCAATCTTGATAAATGGAACAACCATTCAGTCAGAAGCCAGAGCTTCATCCAAGGCGGTGCCATATGCAAAGAGTCACCAAATCCGTTAATGTCACTTCCCCAAACTTAAAGCTGTCCCCTCCTTTCTATCCCTACTGACTTGGACAGGTCTTTAGACCTATTACTCACTAAGACTATTGAAATCACCTTAATAATCTCCACATTTAAATTCCAACCCAACGTCAATGCTACAAATTGTTCCCCTGCTTAAAATTCTCCAACAATCTTTTTGAAGAGCAACTTGGCAATAGCTATCAGTTTAAAATGGACATGTCCTGTGATTGGCTATTTCTCTCTTATGGTTCTATCCTATAGAAGTACTCAGAGAATGCGGATATGAGGGTAATTCATTATAGCACTTTAATAGTGAAAAACTGGACACTACCTAAATGCCATTCAAGAAGGGAATTGTTACATAAACCATCATATAATTATATTATAAAATTCAATCTAGTCCTTATCTTTAAAAATGAAGGTTTAAATATATTGATATAGAAAGATCTCCAAGATATTTCAAAAACAAATGGCAATGTGTATATGATTGTATTTATTTAAAAAGCATTGCAGTATATCTGTGGGGATGTATGAGTATGTTGTTTCTAAAGGCCTAGAAAATATCACATTAAACTATCAACAATGGTTGCCTCGGGGTAAATGAAATAGGGATGGGCTGGGTGGGGAGTTCTCAATTTTTACCACATATATATATATATTTCTTATTGGATGAATTTTTAAATAATTAATACATTTATATAAAACAACAACAAACTGTACAACTATCCTGTATGCTTTGACATGATTCAAGGCACTTTAGCACCTGGCACCAGCCTTCATTTCCAGACTAATTTCTCAGACTTATTTACATTAGGTAGGCGATAATGTACTTTCGTGTGATAGGAAATGTGGGTTGATTCTTGAAGCTGGGTCATGTACTACACCTATCTGCTTTGCAACTGGAATAGGAAAGGCAGCGCCTAGTATTCAGGAGGATAGGAAGCTCTTTCTGAAGAGAAGCTAAGGTACTTGTTCCTTCCCTTGAGGGCACACCAGAATTAGTTCATTCCTTTAGCTCTTCAAAGGAAGAAGTAAAATTTCAAGACTCTTGCCCCTTCTCAACCCATTTGGCTTTACATGTTTTAAGAATACCTGTACTTATCTTGTTCACAGTTTATTTTACTTTTATAATATGAAAATCCAATAGAAAAGACAGCAAATTTAGTGCCATAGTTCCAATTCCTTTCTGGAAAATCTTCTTCATTTCCCAAGAGATGTTTAGATATTAAAAAAAAAAAAAGTGATAGTAGCCCAGCTCTGACAGAGATAACACATGTGAAATAGCTTTGGTAGAAACAAAATGCTGAACAAACAGAAGGTAGAATTACACCAAATTCTAAAGATTTTCATATTTGTTTTTGGATTGTCATTTCCTAGTTAACGTTTTTTAAACTCAGGAATAAAGAGAACAAGAAAGTACATATGTAAGTCTTTCTATTGTGGTCCTGGCTGGGAATCTAGTCATAGAGCCAACCGGTAGAAAGAAAATGAACTGTTCTTCCCAATCTTGTTCCCATTCAGCGTCTAATTCTCTCAAAATGATACCAAAAAGAGTTATGAAATATTCGATTATTTCCGCCTTAGTTTGTGAGATTAGAAATGAAGTACCTTGGCAAGACAGGAAGAGAGAAACCTAATTAGCAATTGTTTATGTTCTGGTTTGCTACATTCTAAATCCTAAACCTGCCACCTACACTAGTCCCTCAATTAAAATATCCTTCAACTGATTTGAATTGCTGTAGAACATCAGAAGGTTTTTGTTGTTGTTGTTTTGTTATTATTATTCAGCCTCATTATAAAATGTATTAGCTACCACTTACCTCCATAAACTATCAGAGCAGAAAGGAATCATTGGTGATTTTAGCATAATCCTCTCATTACTGACAGATGAGAAACTAGCCCAGAAATATTACATCAGATAACAGTGTCACACTGAAAGTGTCTAGTTAACTGGAGCTGGGACTAGAACCTAGTCTCCTGACTTCCAGGCTATGCTAAATTGGATATTTTCTTTTAATCATTTAAAGTTAACACTCCTTAAGGTGTTTTGGAAAAAGTGGTATCTAAATAAGAAAAAGGATTCAACTTCAAGGGCAGATAGAATGAAAGCAGTTTTCCAGCACATACAAAGCTATGGATCATCTAGGGCTAGTTATTTATTCATCATCTTACTTTTGGCCAAATATATGAGTAATATTTTTTTGGTGTCATGAGAGGAGAAAAAAGTTGGAAAGTAGGGGGTGTGGGAAAAAAGTAGGTGGGAAAATGGTTCCTTGGTTAGGGAAACATCTTGATAGGCCACTTTGGATGTGATAGGACCTTTCAAGGCCCTGCTTGGAGTAGGAATAAAACCAAGAACTAAATTATTTTCTCTAATACATTTATAACTTTCCAAGGTCTTTGGAAAGAAAAGGGTGATAATGAGAAGGAAAAAGGAAGCTGAAATTTTAACAAGGAAGGCAGCACTCTATTTGGGATGAAATATGTGAGAATGGCAAAGACACTCTTTAAGAACAAGGATGTATACAGTCCACTCATACCTTGACTCTTCAGTGCTGAGAGAAAAACCCCTCTCACTGCCCGTCCCCTGCCCATTACTACAAAAACTTCAGTAAAGCTCTGCTACACAGACTTGTGTCCATAGTACTGTGAGAGTCGGTATACGTAGTGCAGAGGAGAGGTGAAGAAGCCAGGGAAGCAGGGAGGCTTCCTGAAGTAAGGAGAAACCTGGCCAGTGTAATGGCTAGGATACCAAACAAAAATGTTTCAAGGAAAAAGTGGGTTTATAGCATCAAATCCTAAAGAGCAGCCAAAGAGATTGAGAAATAAAGGGCTGTTAAGTTGGACAATTAGGACTGGAGAAAGCTGTTTCAGTGTAGTAATAGGGCATAACACAGACTGCAAGAGGGAGATGAAAGAAATACGCAACAAGTCTAGATGAGTCTTTAAGTAGTTGGTAGATAATGGATAAGAAAAATAGAACAGTAGCTTTAGGAAGCAGAATGTGTAAGTTGGATTCAAGAAAAAACAATAACAAGAAACATGTATTCACTGAAATGAAGAGCTGAGAGTTCACCTACAACTAATTTTAAAACTTAACATCTGATTACTATTTTATTTAAATGAACTTCTGTCTAAATTATGAATGTTTACAAAACAATGTTTAAAAGTTGAATAGCCCCATATGCACGAGGTACATACATAAAGTCATTCTTTTTTTTTCTTTTACCTCAAATAAAAATTTATTTCCAATATATTTATCAACAACCTAACTATACACCTTAAAGAACTAGGAAAAACAGGGAAAATTAAATTTGAATATATCAAATAGAATGAGATACTATAGATTAAAAGGGAGACAGAGGAGAGAAAAAACAACAAAGAAAATCAGCAAAAGTAGGTTCTTGGCACAGATCCAGAAAATTGACAAATTTTCAAATAAGTTGACTAAGAAAAAAGAGAGAAGATTTAAATTATTAAAATAAGTGTGTGGACATTACTACTGAATTTACAAACATAAAAAGGATGCTAAGGGTATATTATGCACAATTGCACCTCAAGATTTTAGATAATCCAGGTGAAATGGATGAATTCCTGGAAATTCTCCCACCAAAACTGAACCACGAAAAAATAGAAAATCTGATTAGATTTTAAAAATTAAGAAAATTGAATCACGAATCTAGAAACTCCAACAAAGACAGCCATGTACCATATGGATTCACTGTTGAATTCTACCAAACATAAAATATATATATATATATTTCACATCATTATTGGAATTTAATTGCTTTACAATGGTGTGTTAGTTTCTGCTTTATAACGAAGTGAATCAGTTACACATATAGATATGTCCCCGTATCTCTTCCCTCTTGCATCTCCCTCCATCCCACCCTCCCTATCCCACCCCTCTAGGTGGTCACAAAGCACTGAGCTGATCTCCCTGTGTTATGTGGCTGCTTCCCACTAGCTATCTATTTTACATTTGGTAGTGTATATATGTCCATGCCACTCCCTCACTTTGTCCCAGTTTACCCTTCCCCGTTCCCGTATCCTCAAGTCCATACTCTAGTAGGTCTACATCTTTATTCCCATCATGCCCCTAGGTTCTTCATGACCATTTTAAAATTTTTTTAGATTCCATATATATGTGTTAGCATACGGTATTTGTTTCTCTTTCTGACTTACTTCACTCTGAATGACAGTCTCTAGGTGCATCCACCTCATTACCAATAACTCAGTTTTGTTCCTTTTTATGGCTGAGTAATATTCCATTGTATATATGTGCCACATCTTCTTTATCCATTCATCTGTCAATGGACACTTAGGTTGCTTCCATGTCCTGGCTATTGTAAATAGAACTGTAATGAACATTTTGGTACTTGACAATTTTTGAATTATGGGTTTCTCAGGGTTTATGCCCAGTAGTGGGACTGCTGGGTCGTACGGTAGTTTTATTTTTAGTTTCATAAGGAACCTCCATACTGTTCTCCATAGTGGCTGTATCAGTTTACATTCCCACGAACAGTGCAAGAGGGTTCCCTTTTCTCCACACACTCTCCAGCATTTATTGTTTGTAGATTTTTTGAGAATGGCCATTCTGACTGGTGTGAGATGATACCTCATTGTAGTTTTGATTCACATTTCTCTAATGATTATGTTGAGCATTCTTTCATGTGTTTGTTGGCAATCTGTATATCTTCCTTGGAAAAATGTCTATTTATGTCTTCTGCTCATTTTTGGACTGGGTTGTTTTTTTGATATTGAGCTACATGAGTTACTTGTAAATTTAGGAGATTAATCCTTTGTCAGTTGCTTCATTTGCAAATATTTTCTCCCATTCTGCGGGTTATCTTTTATTTCCATTTCTCTAGGAGGTGGGTCAGAAAGGATCTTGCTGTGATTTATGTCATAGAGTGTTCTGCCTATGTTATCCTCTAAGAGTTTGATGGTGTCTGGCCTTACACTTAGGTCTTCAATCCATTTTGAGTTTATTTTTGTGTATGGTGTTAGGGAATGTTCTAATTTCATTCTTTTATGTGTAGCTGTCCAGTTTTCCCAGCACCACTTATTGAAGAGACTCTTTTCTCCATTGTATACGCTTGCTTCCTTTATCAAAAATAAGGTGACCACATGTGCATGGGTTTATCTCTGGGCTTTCTATCCTGTTCCATTGATCTATATTTCTGTTTCTGTGCCAGTACCATACTGTCTTGATTACCATAGCTTTGTAGTATAGTCTGAAGTCAGGGAGCCTGATTCCTCCAGCTCCGTTTTTCTTTCTCAAGATCACTTTGGCTATTTGGGGTCTTTTGTGTTTCCATACAAATTGTGAAATTTTTTGTTCTAGTTCTGTGAAAAATGCCATTGGTAGTTTGATAGGGATTGCATTGAATCTGTAGATTGCTTTAGGTAGTAGAGTCATTTTCACAATGTTGATTCTTCCAATCCAAGAACATGGTATATCTCTCCATCTGTTTGTATCATCTTTAATTTCTTTCATCAGTGTCTTATAATTTTCTGCATACAGGTCTTTTGTCTCCTCAGGTAGGTTTATTCCTAGATATTGTATTCTTTTTCTTGCAATGGTAAATGGGAGTGTTTTCTTGATTTCAATTTCAGATTTTTCATCATTAGTGTATAGGAATGCCAGAGATTTCTGTGCATTAATTTTGTGTCCTTCTACTTTACCAAATTCATTGATGAGCTCTAGTAGTTTTCTGGTGGCATCTTTAGGATTCTCTACATATAGAATCATGTCATTTGCAAACAGTGACAGCTTTACACCTTCTTTTCCAATTTGGATTCCTTTTATTTCTTTTTCTTCTCTGATTGCTGTGGCTAAAACTTGCAAAACTATGTTGTATAATAGTGGTGAGAGTGGACAACTTTGTCTTGTTCCTAATCTTAGTGGAAGTGGTTTCATTTTTCACCATTGAGGATGATGTTGGCTGTGGGTTTGTCGTATATGGCCTTTATTATGTTGAGGAAAGTTCCCTCTAAGCCTACTTGCTGGAGGGATGTTATCATAAATGGGTGTTGAATTTAGTCAAAAGCTTTCTCTGCATCTATTGAGGTGATCATATGGTTCTTCTCCTTCAATTTGTTAATATGGTGTATCATATTGATTGACTTGCATATATTGAAGAATCCTTGCATTCCTGGGATAAACCCCACTTGTTCATGGTGTATGGTCCTTTTAATGTGCTGTTGGATTCTGTTTGCCAGTATTTTGTTGAGGATTTTTGCATCTATGCTCATCAGTGACATTGGCCTGTAGTTTTCTTTTTTTGTGACATCTTTGTTTGGTTTTGGTATCAGAGTAATGGTGGCCTCGTAGAATGAGTCTGGGAGTGTTCCTCCCTCTGCTCTATTTTGGAAGAGTTTGAGATCTTTTTATTTCTTCAGTGTCAGTTGTTACTTCTCCTTTTTCATTTCTAATTCTATTGATTTGAGTCTTCTCCCTTTTTTCTTGGGAAGTCTGGCTAATGGTTTATCAATTTTTTTTATCTTCCCAAGGAACCAGCTTTTAGTTTTATCGATCTTTGCTATCATTTCCTTCGTTTCTTTTTCATTTATTTCTGATCTGATCTTTGTATTCTGTTGTTTTTGGATGGAATGTTCTATAAATATCAATTAAGTCCATCTTGTTAAATGTATCATTTAAAGCTTGTGTTTATTTATTTTCATTTTGGATCATCTGTCCATTGGTGAAAATGGGGTGTTAAAGTTCCCTCCATACTATAATTGTGTCACTGTCAATTTCCCCTTTTATGGCTGTTAGTATTTGCCTTGTGTGTTGAGGTGCTCCTATGTTGGGTGCGTAAATATTTACAATTGTTTTATCTTCTTCTTGGATTGATCCCTTGATCATTATGTAGTGTCCTTCTTTATCTCTTGTAATAGTCTTTGTTTTAAAGTCTATTTTGTCTGATATAAGAATTGCTACTCCAGCTTTCTTTTAATTTCCATTTGCATGGAATATCTTTTTCCATCCCCTCACTTTCAGTCTGTATGTGTCCCTAGGTCTGAAGTGGGTCTCTTGTAGATAGCATATACACAGGTCTTGTTTTTGTGTCCATTCAGCCAATCTATGTCTTTTGGTGGGAGCATTTAATCCATTTACATTTAAGATAATTATCAATATGCATGTTCCTATTACCATTTTCTTAATTGTTTGGGGTTTATTTTTGTAGGTCTTTTCCTTCGCTTGTGTTTCCTGTCTAGAGAAGTTCCTTTAGCATTTGTTGTAAAGCTGGTTTGGTGGTGCTGAATTCTCTTAGCTTTTGCTTGTCTGTAAAGGTTTTAATTTCTCCGTCAAATCTGAATGGGATCCTTGCTGGGTAGAGTTATCTAGGTTGTAGGTTTTTCTCCTTCATCACTTTAAATATGTCCTGCCGCTCCCTTCTGGCCTGCAGAGTTTCTGCTGAAAGATCAACTGTTAACCTCATGGGGATTCCCTTATGTGTTATTTGTTGTCTTTCCCTTGATGCTTTTAATATTTGTTCTTTTTATTTAATTTTTAATAGTTTGATTACTATGTGTCTTGGCGTGTTTTTCCTTGGACTTATCCTCTATGGGACTGTCTGTGCTTCCTGGACTTGATTAACTATTTCCTTTCCCATATTAGGGAAGTTTTCTACTATAATCTCTTCAAATATTTTCTCAGTCCCTTTCTTTTTCTCTTCTTCTTCTGGGACCCCTATAATTCGAATGTTGATGCATTTAATGTTGTCCCAGAGGTCTCTGAGACTGTCCTCAGTTCTTTTCATTCTTTTTTCTTTATTCTGCTGTGCAGTAGTTATTTCCACTATTTTATCTTCCACGTCACTTATCCATTCTTCTGCCTCAGTTATTCTGCTATTGATTCGTTCTAGAGAATTTTAAATTTCATTTATTGTGCTGTTCATCACTGTTTGTTTGCTCTTTAGTTCTCCTAGGTCCTTGTTAAACATTTCTTGTATGTTTTCTATTCTATTTCCAAGATTTTGGATCATCTTTACTATCATTATTCTGAATACTTTTTCAGGTAGACTGCCTATTACCTCTTCATTTGTTAGGTCTGGTGGGTGTTTGCCTTGCTCTTTCATCTGCTGTGTGTTTCTCTGTTTCCTCGTTTTGCTTAACTTACTGTGTTTGGGGTCTCCTTTTCACAGTCTTGCAGGTTTGTAGTTTCCATTGTTTCTGGTGTCTGTCCCCAGTGGCTAAGTTTGGTTCAGTGGGTTGTGTAGGCTTCCTGGTGGAGGGGACTAGTGCCTGTGTTCTGGTGGATGAGGCTGCATTTTGTCTTTCTGGTGGGTAGGTCCACGTCTGGTGGTGTATTTTGGGGTGTCTGTGGCCTTAGTATGATTTTAGGTAACCCCTCTGCTAATGGATGGGGTTGTGTTCCTTCCTTGCTAGTTGTTTCACATAGGGTGTCCAGCACTGTAGCTTGCTGGTCGTTGAGTGGAGGTGGGTCTTGGCGTTGAGATGAGGTCTCTGGGAGATTATCGCCATTTGATATTAGTGGAGCTGGGAGGTCTCTTGTGCACCAGTGTCCTGAACTTGGCTCTCCCACCTCAGTGGCACAGCCCTGATGCCTGGCTGGAGCACCAAGAGCCTGTCCTCCACAAAGCTCAAAATAAAAGGGAGAAAAAAATGAAAGAAAGAAAAAAGAAGATAAAATAAAATAGTTATTTAAAAAAATTAAGAAAAACATTTTTTAATTAAAAAAAAATGGACGGACAGAACCCTAGGACAAATGGTAAAAGCAAAGCTATACAGACAAAATCACACACAGAAGCATACACATACACACTCACAAAAAGAGAAAAAGGGAAAAAAAAAAATATATATCATTGCTCCCAAAGCCTCCTCAACTTGGGATGATTCGTTGTCTATTCATGTTTTCCACAGATGCAGTGTACATCAATTTGATTGTGGAGGTTTAATCCACTGCTCCTGATTGGCAGTGGCGGGCTGCGCAGGCTCCCAGGAGGGGAGGTGTGGATAGTGACGTGTGCTTGCACACAGGCTTCTTGGTAGCTACAGCAGCAGCCTTAGCGTCCCATGCCCATCTCTGGGGTTTGCACTGATAGCCGTGGCTCACGCCCATCGCTGGAGTTCCTTTAAGTGGCACTCTTAATTCTCACTCCTCATGCACCAGGAAACAAAAAGGCAAGAAAAAGTCTCATCTCTTTGGCAGGTCCAGACTTTTTCCCAGACTCCCTCCCGGCTAGCTGTGGTGCACTAGCCCCCTTCAGGCTGTGTTCACGCCGCCAACCCCAGTCCTCTCCCTGGGATCCGACTGAAGCCCAAGCCTCAGCTCCCAGCCCCCGCCTGCTGCAGCAGGGGCGCAGACAAGCCTCTCAGGCTGGTGACTGCTAGTCGGCACCGATCCTCTGTGCGGGAATCTCTCCACTTTGCCCTCTGCACCCCTGTGGCTGTGCTCTCCTCCATGGCTCTGAAGCTCCCCCTCCACCACCTGTAGTCTCCGCCCATGAAGGGGTTTCCTAGTGTGTGGAAACCTTTCCTCCTTCACAGCTCCCTCCCACTGGTGCAGGTTCTGTCCCTATTCTTTGTCTCTGTTTTCTCTTTTTTCTTTTACCCTTCCCAGGTACATGGGGAGTTTCTTGCCTTTCAGGAGGTCTGAGGTCTTCCGCCAGCATTTAGTAGGTGTTCTGTAGGAGTTGTTCCACATGTAGATGTATTTCTGATGTATTTGTGGGGAGGAAGGTGATCTCCACGTCTTACTCTTCCGCCAACTTGAAGCTCCTCCCATAAAGTCATTCTTGAGGCAACTTATTGCCAGAAAAAGTTTAGACTACATAAAATTGCATCTATTATTTGAAACATGACCAATAAGAGAACATATTCTGAAACACTTTTTTTTTAAATGGGAAGAGTATTCATTTTAATTATGTAAAGATGTTACAGAGCTAGATTAACAAATTTCAGTCAGTATAAAATAGACTTATTGTCAATATTCAGTCATAATACAACCCAGGTAAATGAACCATTACTTTATACAAGGCTCAGATGTTTAAAATCTATCTCAACTTTACACATGTACTATAAAATGATAAATACTTAAAATAACAATGCAAGGGGAAATATTATAAAAAATACAATTGTTGTAGACCTTTGTATTAAAGTTCTGCCTTAAGGAATAATACCATACTACATATCAGAACCAAAAATAAAGTATTTTCCTTGAGGTTACAATGCTCAATGATATACTGGATGCACTCTAAAATACCATTCCTGACAAGAATCAAAAGAGACAAGGTCATCAATAATGTTGAGAGAAAAAAAAAAAGAGAGAGGAGTAATCAATTGTTATATGCTGATTTCTGCTGGAATGGCCTCTTTAAACAATTTATAGCACTGTGGAAGAACTGGAAAAGAAGGGGAGCAGTCTCAGCTTTATATAAAGGATTTCCAAATCAGCACAAACTCAGACAATGTTAAAGGGTACTGTTCCCAATGCTCTCCACTCTTCAACCCCTTACATGGACTCCTTATCCTAAGTCTGTGTTTTTTCTCTAATTTCTTCCTAAGGGCTTACCAAACACACTTTCTGTTTTCTATTATCTAACATACAAACCAAAAGGCATTATGCACAACAATAATATCTGTCAGTCAAGTCAGTTCTAAAGACACCAATTTTGGTTTAGATATTAATCATGAGATTTACGCATAACCATCCTTCTTCCACACACACTCCCATCTCCCCTTACATATTGACTCCATCCTAAACTGTGAAGCAATATGAAGCTTTAAGATTTTTCTGTTTCCTTCATCAATGATTTGCCTGTTGCCAAGCTGCTTGGTTGGCAGCAATATCAGGAGTTTTTTGGAATGCTTGGTTGGAATAAATAAAAAGGATGTGATCAATGAATTACTGTAACCTATCAAAGTGGGCTTCTACAGGCAGACATGAAGAATTTACCTTTAGACTTCTCTCACTCATTTCAGAAGGGAGAAAAATGTGTCTTAAAAGGGAAAGAAAAAAGGTGAGATAAGGAAATACAGCAAAATATTAATACTGTAGTAATAGGAAAGGGCATGCTTATAGCCAACCTACCACATGGAGAAGTTTCTGGCATAAAAATCAAACTTTCTCTCTCTCCCATTACTCTTTGCACAAGATTAACAGTTGATTTACATCAAGAGAGGCAGAAGGCCACTGAACACTTTTCTTCAAAGGTAGGGAATTTCTTTTTGAAATGCACATTAGAGAAAGGAGGAAAAGGTAGGGAAAGCTCACTCAAAGAGGTCCTCAAACATGCGTTGTCCCATTGCTATGTATGCTTCCTTTTCATCTGTTGTCATTTGGGCCACCAGCTCTGGCTTCTGGCTCACTTCGCTGTAGGAGAACGGACGGCCAGCCACCATGACAATGGGGTCATCTGCTACTTCCTCAAATTCATCATCTTCCTCATCCTCTTCCCCATGATGTGCAGCCACAGCTGTAGCACAGGGTGGAGAGTCATCGTCTGACTCACTGGTCTCACTCTCAGAGTCACTGCCATTGGCAGTGGTCACAGGAGCAGCTGCCCCCACTGAGCCTGCTGTGGCAGAGGGGGTCTTCTTCTCATGAATGAGCAGTGCTCGCATGACCTCCTCATTATCATCTGGCCCCGCACGGCCTTCCTCACGCTCCTGAAACGAGTCTATATCTAAGCCACCTGGAAGGAAAAAAACCAGAAAGTCAATACCCTTAAACGTAAAAGGCATTCCTTTATAAGTAACAAAATACATAATATTTTAATATATTATATTTAAATATAGGATAATATTATAAAATAACACAGACTTCACTGGTTCCATTTTTTGAGCTACTGTCCACAAGATATTCAAAATGTTTCTCACAAACTGGAACTTAAGTAGCATAATGGTTAAGTACAGTTGACCCTTGAACAACGTGGGTTTGAACTGTGCAGGTCCATGTATACATGGATTTTTTTTTTTCCAATAGTAAATACTACAGTACTACATGATCCATGGTTAGTTGAATCCATGGAGGTGGAGAAACCATGAATTTAAGTTATACTCAGATTAATCCCTGCACTGTTGAAGGGTCAACTGTATGTGGGTTTTAAGAAATATATGGCTTGGATCTGAATCCTGGTTCTTCCACATGCAAGCTGTAACACTTTAGGCAAGTTATTTAGTCTCTAAACTTTGGTACCTTTTTCTGTAAGATGGGATAATAAAAGCATTTGTCTTCTAGGGCTTTGGATAAGAAAATGAAATAATGTCTATGAAGGACCAATTTTGTAGCTGGCATAATAGGACATCAAAATATGGCTCATCTTGCTCAGAGTAAAAGCCAAAGGCCTTACAATGGCATATAAAGTCCTACATCATCTGAACTCCTCCTGCCCACCTACTTATCCCTTCATCATTCTGCTCCTGTCACAGTGGCCTCCGTGGTATTCCCTGTACACACCACACACACAAACTCCTACCTCAGGGCCTTTGCACTGACAGTTTCCTTTGCCTGGGATATTTTTCCTCTAGGTATCCATACCCCCTTGCATCTTTCATGTCTTCACTCAGATTTCACCTTCTTTCAATTCATCCCTACCTCTATATTCCCAATGCTCTATTTTCTTCCCCATAGCATTTATTTTCTAACATAATAATTTATGTCTATTGTCTTTGTCACCTACTTTCCACAGCTGTAGGTTCTCCACAACAGATATTTACCTTTTTTATTCAGTGATATATCCCATGCATCCAGAATAGTGCCTATTGCTTGTTAGGCACTGAATAAATATTTGATGAATGAGTAAATAAATGGCAGTTTTATTTTCCTGAAGCAAATTAAGTGTACTTTGAACTGTTTATCTAGGAATCTAGTATCAGAAATGAAACTTCTCCCACCACACACCTCCTATCATTTTGTGTACATATTACAGATGAAGAATTTAAGAAAAACATTTATATTCTGAAAATAATACAAAATATAATTGCCATTTAAATACATAAAAGAATTTAAAATGTTGATTGAAACCTGACTCCTTGATTCAAATCCTGACTCTTAACACTTTTAGCTGTATGATTTTGGCCAAGTTACTTCATCTTTTTCTGCTTCAATTTTCTCAAGTACAAAAAGGGGGAAAAACAGTATCTACCTCACTGGATTATTGTGGGTATTAAGTGAATATTTGTGAAGGCCTGGCACTTAGATTAGTGTTACTTATTATCAAGAGAAGACCCAGAAATGACCAATTCTGGCCATGGATAAGTGAAAGCATCTTCTCATTAACATATTAGAATGAATTAGTTGTAACCCTGGACATTTTAGAAAGTATAGAACTCCTGAGATAAGATATTGGGCACATAAGAGAGAGAAAGGGAAACAGGAATTGAGAATTTAAAAGTTTAGATCAGAGAAAACAGGCTTTTGATAATATGGATGTAAAAGTGAGGGTTAAAATCAAACTTAACCATTTTAAAATAGTGCCAAAGGCTGAACCTCCTCCTTAGAGCCCTTATTACCAATGCAGTATTTCAAAAGGAAAAAAAGACAAGGAATGTATGCAAGTCTCTAAGACTTATACACTTCTAAAGGAATTTTCCAAATACCTTAATATTACCAACATAGCATTTTGAATAATGCTTAAAGTAAATATAAAATTAGAGGAAAAGCAATTTAGTTTTGTAAATTAAATGAAGTCATATCTGAAAGATTTCTGACAAGGTTCTTGAGAGATTTAGCCAAAAAAGGAATTATTCTGTTACAGATGAAGACAGAAAACAAAAAATAAGGATAAATGAACAAATCTCTAGATGGTAAGGTAGAAACACTAGTTCTAGGAGCAGTCTTATTTAATAGAGTTACAAATTACGAAGATGTATCCTGGGAAACTGTCAAGTTCACCGATGATGCTTAAGCAATTCTGGGTTCTTAAGGGCCAAACTGATAGCAAAAAAATATAGGAAGAGCTGAAGGTTGTATAAGTGGGCAGAAAAGTCATAGATCTATTTCAATATTGGCAAGTGTTAAGAAACTCTGCCTATAGAAAAATAATCTAAAATATACTAAAAAACCTTATCCAAGTTATCAAATAAAGGGCAGGAGAGGGTCTGAAAAAAATCTCTGCACATAATTCTAAAGTCATTGGTCTTAATATGCTTCCAGAAGCAAAGCAATAAACTGTCATGTAAAAACTAGAAGGATATTTGAGATAAAACTCAAATAATTAATGATAAATTCATGCATAAATAACATGTATTGCTCTGGTCACTAGGTCTCAAGTAAACAGTATATTACAACTGGAGATGGTCCAGAAAAAGATAATTAAAATAAGACAAAAACTGTAGGTGGCGATGGCTTGGGGGAAGAGAATCCTTTGTAAGGAAAGTAGAATCAAAAGGAATTAGAACTTTCAGTAGAGTAATAAGGACATGATTGAAGTCTACAAAATTCTGAAAGATGTTAAAATAACTTGAACTCGAGGGAAATTAAGTGTAGGACAAATAAGACTCACTTCACACATTCACTGGATAGAGCCTCTTCAACTATATAAAACCTAACGAAGACAAATTTAGACATAAAAGCATATCCTATTTTATACATAGAAGGAAATATTCACAAAAGGGAACAGGGTAGACTAGATGACTTATTGAAAGCCCTTATGATTCAAGTTGTACCATTCTAGGAATTATAAACATTGACTGTTAAATATATGAGCCTAACTGTATACAATACTTGCTAAGAATAGTTTTATTTCATTCAATTTTTTTCCTAAGTTCACAGAAAAAAAGGCTTGGTTGCTTCAAGAACAGGCAAGAAGCCAAGTTGGGGAAAACGAACCTATTAAATAGTTGACAGCCTAACTACTATGTAATCTAAACCAATATGCACCAAAATAACTAAACCTCATAGCCAAGGTAATCAGTGGGAAGGAGGGAGAGTAAAGTATGATTGCCAAGGAAAACTTTTTTCTGGTTGGAATTAAAACACCAAAGAGAATCACACTAGAGAATCACACATCTGCTTTTACCATGACTACCCAACTCCACACTACTTTTACAATTCTTAGCATACACAGTAAAGAAATGCTAATTAGGAAAGGAAAAGAGTTTAGAAAAAAAAGTCAAAAAACAAGTGGTTTTTAATTACTGATGATTCTTTAGTATTAAAGAAACAGACTCAAGTGATATGTTAGTAATGATACATAACCTAGGAATAGGGACGGGTAGGTTCTAATGCTGATGAAATCTAACCAGAGGGACAGACTCCCTCTTTCACCTCTGTTTCCCAGTTTCTGAGCAATACTTATCCAGTTTTAGTCTCCCATTTTCTACCTAGTCCTAAACCATCATCACCTAAAGTCTCTGAATCCAGTAATTTGAGACTAACATTTAAAAAGTAAAATCGTGCAGTTCTCAAGCTTCTGATTATTATATAATTCTTAACCCTTCAGGGCTCACAGAGATTTCCAAAATCTTCTAGTATGAAGTTTTGCCAATCTTCTTGGATGGTGAGAATCCTTGTCTTTACTCATTTGGTATCTTTTTATATATTTCAAGTAGCGCATCTCCTTGGTATTTATGAGGAGACAACATAACTAGTATATAGTTATGGCTCCTAATTCAAAGAAACAAAAATGCATGCAAGTTAGGGCAACAGAAGATTAAAGAAGAAATAAATTTGGCCACTTTGAACACAAGAGTACTTTTTCAAGAAATTAACATAAAAAATGACAATTTCTTAAATCTAAAATGGAAATTTAAAAAGCTGTCTGTTTTTTCAACTAAGTTGAAGTTTAATACAAGTATACTGGTTGGTTTTAATGCTTATTGCTCAATTTACTTCCTGCTATAATGCAATTGTTTTACAAAACAGACACAGTGGGTTTCCAATAAAATTAAGAATTGCCCAGGTGATTTCCTAGGTCAAGTTCATTTTCTACCATACCCAAGACATATTCATCTTACTTCTTCTACTCTTACCTTCCTTCATCTCTTCAGAACTATATGCTCCTTGGACAGTGCTCTCTCTTAACCAAATAGGTCTCTCTTTGGCAGATTTCCCTTCCAGTGAGGCTCGATGAAGATCTTCTTGGTCATCCATATTAATGACAACATTCTGAGTGTATAAGTCCTCATAAGAGGGACCCTTGGTGGCCCATGCTTCCCGGTGGTGCCCACCTGCTAGGCCAGCAGCTGCAGCAGCAGTTGCTGCACGGTCCTTGCTATATAACAAGATTAGAGGAGGAAGGGAAGAAGAAAACTTGAAGTCTTGGTGCTAGAAAAGAAGGGCAGCTGGGGAAGTCGTTACTGAAGAATTACATATAAATTCTATCTAGCAATCATGCACACATGCTTTCATAATTCTGGAAAATCCGCTCTTATACCACAGGGTGAAAGTTACATTGGTTAGAACAACCCATCATATTTATATTTAAGTTTCTCAAACACTGAATCCTCTGGTGTATATAAATGCATTAGGTGTATATAAATGATTGAGGTTGTACAGATTAAGATGTTTAAATAAGTCTACTTAGAGAGAGGGGAGAATGAAATAGTGACATAATCCACTTAAAGACACTAGTCTGGTAAAAATCTCTCCCAGTAACATCTTTGATGAGTATTTTGTTTAAAAACAAAACAAAAACCCCAAACAAAACAAAACACATGTTATATTTTAAAAAGCATGCTCTCAGCTCAACCCAGAAGAATTCAAAGTAGTTCTGTGGGCTTTTCCTTTCTTTTGTGTGCTGAGAAGCTAGAATAGTATTCTACAAAGCCAGACTTAAACTCAGAATTAATATTCTGCGACTCACCAAATAAGGCAAATCTTTATGCAGAGATCAGCTTCTTTTCAAGTTGTATCTGTCCATCTCTGCACCTATGCTGACTCTCCAAATCCAGGCCCAACCATTATTTCTACCCCACAGCAACCATGATCTGTTTCTGAGTCTATTTTTTTTTGCCTCTTACTTCTACTATCCATGATCTTCTTAGTCTGTTCCAGGTTGGATCATTCCTTATCTTTCTCTAGTCACTTAACGTTTCCTCATCTCTATGAGTTTTCAGCCTTTCTGCTGCTCCCCGTTTTATCTGAGCATTTCACTTTCAATGTGCTCCACATTCTTTTGAATATACCTGATTTTCTGTGTGTCTAAGCTCACACCTTGTCTTTTTTTGCCTGCTACTGATGCTTTTCTGCATCAAGTTCTAGGTATGACTGTCCCTCCCTTTCTGTTTAGACAGCTCTTTTATTGCACAAACTATCTTCCTATTTCATGAACTACCTGCTTATTTAGTACCTGTTCTGTATCTTTCTCCATACCTTTTGCTGTGTTCCTTTCTGTGTCTGCTTCTCTTGGTCCTATGTTTCTCCTTTACTTCTCTGCCATTTTTCCTAAATCTTTTCCATGAATCCTGGATTGTCTCCTGTGTAGTGGGCTGTCTCATTCTGAGCCTAAGCAATACTTCTTCATTTATCTTTAAGTTCTGTATCAGTTCTCTCTCTCAGAAGCCATTCACTGTTTTTCCTTCTCTTTGGTCCTACTTCATATCTGCTTACTCCATTGCTCCTCATTTCTTCCTGGACCCACTCACATCTACTTGAGTTTTGTCTCATGTTTAGTTGAGATTTCTCTGACGTATCCATGTATCTGACTGGCCCATTACATCTCTCCCTGAGAATACTGTGTTTCTGACCAACCTCTGGAGGTAATCGTGGGTTCATCCCATCCCTCCCTCCTGTTCTGCCTCTGGATATCTACAGACCCACTGCCACTTTTTCTATCAAAAAAATGCACCCTCTCTAGTTGTACAAACCATGCTGATCTGGTCACTTAATCCATGCCTTGTAACTACTGCCTTTAGCTGTACCAGGGCTGCTTTGTAAATCACTCTTTCTTATAGCTTTTTCATCAGTTACTTCCTGGCCCACTCTGAGTCTAGGCCTACGAGGCCACCTCTCTGTACCCAATCTATCTATTTGTCTTACTATATTTTAAAGTCTTATGTTACAGCTTTTTTCCATCTTAAAACAGGACACAAGGAAGGGATGGTCCAATTTTCTGTGCTTGAACATTTTCATCTAAATGTGATACCTAGAAAGACATGACCACCTTAGGCTAGCTCCCCTGGTGGTGCCAAGAGGAAAACCAACAGGCCAAGTTCGGCAGAGTAAGTATGGAACAAATCTAGATCCTTGAAGATGTAAATGAGCTGTGGAATTAATTCTGAATTGTGCTACCTAAGGACTTCTGGTCATGCTAGGAAGTTTTTCTTACTGTTGAAGCTACTTCTAGTTGGTTTTCTGTTATCACAGATAAAGGTATCCTAACTGACACAGATGCTAGAAAAGAAAATTCACAATAACTTGTACAGATACAAAACCTTCTGTATAACTGGATTGTTTTTAACCACCAAAAAGCAGCTCAGTTTGCTCAGGACTGCCCAGAACTGGCTTTTCTGCAGCATCAGTACCAGAGGGCACAAAATACTAAGAGTGCTCCCAAAATCTATACAGTTACAACTTGGACTATTGTGTTCTATGGAAGGGAGTAGACGGGTATAAACTCTAAAAGCCCTCAGCTTGAAACTGGGAAGAAGAAAGAAAAAGGGAAGAATAGGAGAGTACTCCCTGACCTCAATTCTCAGTTATACTTTTCAAAGAAGAAAAACCACTTTTTATGGCATGGCAAAATTAAGGCTGCCTCTGCAATTCAAAAATTAGGGTACACTGACAAAAATAGGGAGCCACAGTAAGAAGTATTAACCCATAGGTAACACCCACTTTACTTCGCTTTCAAGAAAGTTGCACTGAAAACTAAGGAAGGCAAGAAATGTGTGGTTAAAAACTTCAAAAACAAACATACAAAAAAAGTGAAAGCTGTATTCCTTAAAGAACTTCAGGCTTCAGAACTTGACTAGGAAAATTCAGATATCCCCAAAAGGTACAACCAATTTAGGACTAACTAACAATTGGCTGAGTTGCAGTAGGCCCAAGCAGATTGAGTACTTAAAAGTCAAACCTGACTATTTAAAGATTTTTGCCTAGGGCTCATACTCTTCTGCATTCAGTACAAACAAATTTCATCACAGGCACAAGTTAATATGGCATGTGTGGCAGAGCTTAGAATCCACATAATCTTATAGTTTTTAGTCTCCTGGTAAATTACTTACCCAATCCTGCTCTCCAAAGTACAGGTAGTTAAAACAAGGGCAAGCTTAAAAGTGTTCTTGGTAAGAGCACAGGGCCTACACTCACCTCTGTTTCAGGGCTGGTATTTCTGTGGGTTCTGGCTCAAGTATTTCATAGGCCAAGTTCACATCCTCTGTCTCTCGAAGCAAAGCATAAATGGGCTCAATTTGTTCATTAAACCTTGCCAAAAGTGTGCGTGCATCTTTTTTGGGCATTGCTGATTCATCTTCTTCTACCTCTGTATGGCAAAAAGTACAGCGGAAAGTTCCTATAGAGAAAACAAAAGTCTCAGGTCAGGGAAGAGAAATTCTCAAGACTAGCCTTTAGCAGTTTATATCTCCACTCTTCCTCCAACATTTTATTATTAAAACTTTCAAAAACATGGAAAAGATTAAAGAAGTTTACAGTGAACATCCACATGCCCACCACTGAGATTCTACAATTAACATTTTTCTATATTTGATTTATCACATATCTATCCATCTATCATTTTTTGAAGCATTTCAAAGTAATTTCACCCCTCACTGCAGCACAGCAAACAGATTTTAATCACAACATTTCTAACATACATATACTTACTTTAACTTAAAATAAAATTCTTTACAGCTTACCACTGAAACCTGTATCCTTTTCCAACAGTTTTCTTTTTGCACAGTACACATTTGAGTCTATGTCATGGGGAAAGCCAAATAAATACCTAAAACCGAAAGTCTCTGGTCATTCTGTACATTGTAACAAGGTTATTTCTTCAAATTTATTAACTATTTACATCTAAATAACTTTAACCAATCCATTTCCAAAATTAAAGTTCAAGAAGCCTTTATTGTCATTTCTACAGCCTTCACATTCAACTTATAATTATATTGCAGTAATTCCTTACAAACATCACAGATTTTTCACTTCTACTATTATTTCACTAATCTGGGCTACCATTACTTAGCCTGAAATTTAGCTTCCTAAATCTGGTCTTTGAACCTTTAGGCTCTCCCTCTCCAATTCCAAGTTTCCTAGACCACCATTTGAATCATCTCATCCCCCTGCTCTAAAGTCTATCTGATGGCTGAACTTCTAAAGTCCACAGCATCAAATCTAAATTTCTCATCCTAACATTCAAGAACCTGTATAACTTGATCCAAAAACATCATAACCCTACCACAGTCCTTTACTTGTCAAGTAAATTCAAACACTTGAGAAACAATATACTAGACATTAACATTTATTTTATTTGTGTAAGTGCTTTCTTTCTAAAGCACTTCAATTTACACTTTTTGATCCCTATACCAATCCTGTAAAATGACGTCAGAACTGAGGATCTGAGTTTTGTGATTTGTCCAAAGGCACATAGCCAATAAGAGAAAAGTAATAAAAGCAGCTATTGTATACCGAGTGCTTACTAAGTACCAAGTATCGCCAGTCATCTGAAGACAGTATTATTATTGCCCATTTAAATCTGTAAAATAGAGAGGTTCTAAGGGGTTGAGTAACTTGTTCAAGATCTTATCACTACTAATTGGGAGGTGGTGGCAGGATTCAAACCCAATCTATTATGATGAAACTCACACTCTTAAATATTACTTAACACCACTAGCCCCACTTGGATCTCCAGTTTGGTCCTTATTCCCAATGCCAGGGATATGCATCCTTCCTTTCTAACCCAATTAACCCAAGAGATTAAAAGAGATCACACAAGCACTTAATGTCTAGCACATAGTAAGTATGCAAACATTTAGTTTTAAATAGCCCAATATATGACTGACACATAACCCCACCCCCAACCCCTCTTCCCCTAGTAAGGAATAAACAAACTAGACATCTCTGCTTCAACATTAACACTAGATTCTACTGATGTATTTCAAACAGAATAAGTTTCTTTACTGCCTCTCACACATAAACAACCAACCACAAGTAAATTCTTTGTTCATATACCCTGTCTAAACACTCTTAATCCATCTTCCTGCTATCCATATACTACCTCATCTTTTACATCTATTTCAAATAAGTGAGAGAGAGAAAAGCAGCCCCTCATAGCTAAGAAGGAACCTAGCACTCATAGCTAGGCTGTGATGCTTTTCTGTCAAACGGAATCTCACAGATCACCAACATCAGATAAAAGGTCCTCTGAGACCATGATGCAAGTGAGGCAAAACCAAGCCAATCTGAATGTGAATATAGACAAAAGCAAGATCTCTGCACAACCACACACACACACACACACACACACACACACACACACACACACACAAAAACCCAGCTAACACGAATGACTGCTACTTCTTTACCAATTACAATTTTAGCCTCACCCTGGTCTTCTCAACCTCTGGGATAACATTTATTAAGATATCCAATCATAGAATTACCCTCACTTGTTTTTTGGTTTTGGTTTGGTTTTTTGTGGCACGCGGGCCTCTCACTGTTGTGGCCTCTCCCGTTGCGGAGCACAGGCTCCGGACGCACAGGCTCAGCGGCCATGGCTCACAGGCCAAGCCGCTCCGCAGCATGTGGGATCTTCCCAGACCGGGGCACGAACCCGTGTCCCCTGCATCGGCAGGCGGACTCTCAACCACTGCACCACCAGGGAAGCCCTACCCTCACTTCTTGATAGTACCTAATCCACAGCAAATCCCCACCAATTCCCTGAATCCTCCCCAATATTATCTAACAAAAGCCCATATTCTCTAAGTTTGTTCAGCATAGCCTTGCTGAGATACATGGTTTCTTATGGTGTGTGGTTTCCTTGCTGCAGAAAGCATCAACAAACCCAATTTTGTACACTGTGGGCATGATGGTCTTTGACTAATGGGCATCAACATAAATATTCCGGCTTAACTGATCAAGAATACTATTTACCAAAATAAAGAAAGAGGAAGAACAAGTTTGTTTTTCTTTGTGGGAGAAAGTTACCTTTCTTGAAAAAAGATAAATAAAGATACCTTGCTTTAGATATCTGAATCTATGTTGCCCACTGGCCATCAAAATGGATATGTCAGAAGCCAACTTATTACAACTGCTTAGAGCTCGAGTGGAATTTAAGACTAGAAATTTTGATATGAGAATCAACAACATATACATAGTAACTGAAGCCATAAAGTAGATCAGAGTATCCAGAGACTAAGGAGTAAGAAGCATGGACAGTCAAGGTATAAACCCAAGGAAAGAAGAATCCTTGAGAGATAGAAATGGTACAGCCAGAGGGATAGGATGGTGTTTCAAGGAGGAAATGGTATGGCACTAATTTTCAAGGTCAACAAGAATTGAAAGCCAGCCTTTATATTTAGTAACAAAGGGTAAATAGAGACCTTGGCTAGAGAGGTTTTAGTTTGTATGCTATCTTAGGGTATTCTCTAACTATTCCAGCCTGCCTCAGTCTCTTCTCTTCAACAGAAATATAAAGAAAATAATCCATGTGGGAGTTAAAACATAAGTCATACAGAGGCATACCTCAAATATATTGCAGGTCCAGATCCAGATCACCACAATAAAGCAAATATCGCAATAAAGTGAGAGCGAGTCAAAAATTTTTGGGTTTTCAGTACATGAAAAAGTTATGTTTACACTATACTGTGGTCTATTAAGTGTGCAATGGTATTAGGTCTAAGAAAACAATGTACATACCTTAATTAGAAAATACTTTATTGCTAAAAAATGCTAACCATCATCTGGGCCTTCAGCAAGTGGTGATAGTAACATCAAAGATGTTACTGACCACTAACCACAGATCACCATAACAAAGATAACAAAAAAGCTTGAAAGATTGCGAGAATTACCAAAATGTGACAGAGAAACATAAAATGAGCAAATGCTACTGGAAAAATGGCACCAACAGACTTGCTCAATGCAGGGTTGCCACAAATTTCAATTTGTAAAGAATGCAATGATCTGTGAAATGCAATAAAGCAAAGCACAATAAAACGAGGTATGCCTGTAAAGTAAGGTCTAACACAGCTCTCAAATACCTGCTGAATTGAAAAACACAGATGTGGGACTTATGTTGACTGCTGAAAAATGAGCCCTTACAGAGACCATCAAGGAGAACTACAGAATACTGCAGAAGAAAAATTATCTAGTTTAGTAGTTTTCAAATTATTTTTAAAGGAAGAAATTCCATTCCTCAAGTGAAAAAGTACCTAAACATAAAAGTAAGTGCTCTGGTTGAAGAATAAAAAGATAGCTAAGCAAAGGGCAACGCTATAATCCTCTCATTATATGTCTTCAAAGCATTACAAATCAGCCTCCTCAATGTCTTGTACCAGGAACACTTTGCTGCAGAGCCTTTGTACTTGCTGTTCCCTCTGCCCAGAATGCTTTTCCTCCAGAGAGTTAAATGGCTCGTCTCTTAACTTCAGACCTTTACTCAAGTCACCTCCGTGAGAGCTTCCGTAGCCAACATTACCTAAAATTTCAACACTGTCCTGTCCTCCCTTTCTTTCTCAACATTTGTCACCATCAACATACTATGTTTTATTACCTAGTTTATTAGGTTATTTATCATTGAGATTGTCATGTTACCCAATTAAAAAGAAATGTACTCCCAACTACCCCATTTTTCTCTTGAAGATAACATACATTCCAAACTTCAGTGTTAAGTAAACAAATCAACACACTTGCCAGTGTAGCTCAACTATATAAAATAGCAATGCTTTTATTTTGGGAAAAGAGAGAGAAAAAGAGATCACTGTTAACATCATTTCATAGAAAGATGATTTCAGAATGATAGTCCTTGAATTTGAATAAATTTAGTTTCATTGAAAAAAATAGGGAGAAAAGAGAAAACACAGTATAGTCATAAGGAACCTGAGTTCTAGCCTCATCTAGGTACCTTTCCAGAGACCCAGGCTTAATGTAGATTAAGGCTTAACAAGAATTACTTGTAGAGGGCCCATTTTGCAGTTCTGAAAAGAGTGGCTTTCATATTACTGTCAAAAACTGTGACGGGTCTGAAATTTTACCCTACTCGTAAACTAACAAATTATCCTACCACGGCTTTATAGATGCTGAAGACAGACACAAGACTTACAGGTTAGAGAAAAGAACTTTATTACTCATGGCAATAGCAGTACTAGTATCAGGTTTTGTGCCAGTTCCCTGAGTCCCATTTCCCATAGGGTAACACAAAGATGGTCAGGTGACAACTGTACATGCAGTGGATCATGTTCCATGAAAGAAACCCTGAGCTTAGGAACCCAAACCTTTTATAATGGGCATAAACATGCTTATCTTTTGCTCTGTAGGGTGATACTACCTTTACCATGCTGGACACTAAGTAAACACACTTTGAAGGGAGACTTTTTTATTATACTGAATAGTAAGCAAACCTGCCTTTTGCTCTGGAGAGAAACAATAACTCTCTTCCAAGGCTGCTCACTATATAAACCTCCTTGAAAAATACAGTCTAGAAAAAAGGCAGTCAGTAGCATCTCTGCTTGTAAAACATACAAGACATGTGAGAGAACCATGGAGAACTGTCTTCCAACAACAACCATGTCTGGCAAACATTACGAGAAGAAAAGCTAGCCTGACAGCTGAGTCTTATGTTTATCATAAAAACACAAGTTGTAATCAAGAAAGCAGCCTATCAAAAGCCAGACCTGGAGTCCGAGAAAAATAAGAAATTCTACATTTTATGGAAAATGACTTAAGACTAGCTTAACATACCAGGAGCATTTTTTATAAATTTTACTAAACATTATAAAAATGCAAATCAATTTCCCCAAAATCTGAAAGGGAGATGGGGCTCAGTACACACTGTACGAAGTACCATTCTACTGAGGGGGCAGTAGTGTAACACATATAGACACAGAATCTGTCATCCAGACGCTTAAAGTCTAATAGAGATGAAAGGTATGTGGAGACAAGGAATCTAATGCATACCCCTGGTGGAGAGCTGCTGTTAAGTAATCAATATCATAAATATCCCAACTCTTCTTGAAACTGGACTATACTATACTGCACAGAATATACTATTCAATAAGAGAAGAAACTGGAATTGAAACTCAGAGCTCTTTACCATTTTTCCCTTGCCACACATAAGACCAAAAAGCCACATAAGGGAGAACATGCAAGCTAGATCAAAGAATGTGGCAGCAGAGAGAAAATGAAGGCTACAAAGATTCTTCAGGCAAAGCTTGACAGATGATGAGATAAGGAGAAAAAGAAGAGTTCAATGATAACATATATGTCTGATCATATACACCCATAAACCACACACACACACAAAAAACTTAAAAAGCTACTTTACAAATATTCCCACGTATTCATCACAGCCAAGTCTGTGCAACAGTATTATTCAAATCTAACATATGAGGGAATAAAGACTCAGAGAAGTTAAGTTCACCAGGTCATAGCATAAAAGCAAAAATCATTAAGCCTGGATTCAAATACAAATCTTTCTGATTCAAGAGTAAATTCACCACACCATCCTGAATTACACATCCCTTTCCTAACCTCCTATCATCCCTGCCAGCTACAATTCAGCAAACTTTTCCCATGTATATACATAGGTTCTAATTTTTAAAAATATGGAGCAGGAGAGGATTTGTAACAAAAAATTTATTTAACATTAAATGTGCATCACATGCCTGGCATTGACTCAGCTGAGTCTTAATGTATCAGGTTTGCAAGAAGGATTAAAATATATCCAGATGTAGATAATTACCAGGCATTGAAAATAGGGAGAAAAAAGATCTTTTAAAAATAGATATTTCAAAACTATATTTTAGGGTTGTCCATGCAGTAGTATATGAATGTCCCAATTCTATGACTCAGGACTCTTTTAGCGAAGTTATTACTCCAAAATGAGAAAAGAAATAGAGACCTACTTGTTGGGATGAGAGGGAAAGAAGAGGGACAGTGAGGGGAAAGAGGGCCATACAATTTTAAGTTTCTCCCAAAATAAGAAATGTAAAAATAAAAATAAATGTAAAAATAGAAAGGAATCAAGAGACATGGGGGAGGGGAGAGAAGGGACTGGGAACAAAAGGAAAAAAAAACAAAACAGTAATGTTCAACAAAATTCAAACTTAACACTTTCCTTTGCTAAACACAGAAAAAGAAAATTCAGGTAGTGTCTATTATGCTGGCCAAGGTCTTCTACTTAACTGTTTACTCATCATTTTAATTATGTGAGTATTCACTCAAGGGAACAATGAATAAATACAGGTAAAACCAAACTGGAAAAAAATGTTTCTCCTCCTTAGTTTAACAAGAAGAAAATGCTTTGGAAATTTATCATAACTGAGGAAAAGGGAAGAGGACATTATGGGTCAAATCCCCAAATAATTAGATATTACTTGGATTGTGGTTCTTCCTTCTTCGCTCCAAAATACACAGTGAATAGGTCATCAGCTAATGCCTAGAGTTCACTGTCAAAGATTTGTCAAACATATTAATTGCAACTGGAATATTACTCAGCCATTTTCCTACCAAAAAAAAAAAATCAATCAATCAATCAAAATAAAAGAAGCCCAATTGTTTTGATATGCTACAGGTGCTGCAGTGCTGAAGCAGGAGTCATGCTGCAGCCCAAGTCCTCAAGGCTGGCCAAAGAAACAGGCAGGATCAAACCCTCCCTGCTGCAGAGTTCTCAATGCAACGTGGCACAATTAACGTACCAAGGATTTCCCACATTCTGCTTCCCTAAATCTTGCTAATCATCTTCTGAGCTGCTTTTTTGGAGCTCACATTCTACTGGGGAGTAGTCAAGACAAAAAATAACATCAGGGGTTGATAAGTATAATAAAGAAAAACAAAGCAGGTGGCCTCCTAGAATGAGTTTGGGAGTGTTCCTCCCCCTGCTATATTTTGGAAGAGTTTGAGGATAGCTGTTGGCTCTTCTCTAAATGTTTGATAGAATTCACCTGTGAAGCCATCTGGTCCTGGGCTTTTCTTTGTTGCAAGATTTGTAATCACAGTTTCAATTTCAGTGTTTGTGATTGGTCTGTTCATATTTTCTATTTCTTCCTGCTTCACTCTCAGAAGGTTGTGCATTTCGAAGACTTTGTCCACTTCTTCCAGGTTGTCCATTTTATTGGCATATAGTTGCTTGCAGTAATCTCTCATGATCCTTTGTATTTCTGCAGTGTCAGTTGTTACTTCCCCTTTTTCATTTCTAATTCGATTGATTTGGCTTCTCCCTTTTCTTCTTGAGGAGTCTGGCTAATGGTTTATCAATTTGTTTATCTTCTCAAAGAACCAGCTTTTAGTTTTATTGATCTTTGCTATCGTTTCCTTCGTTTCTTTTTCATTTATTTCTGATCTGATCTTTATGATTTCTTTCCTTCTGCTAACTTTGGGGGTTTTTTGTTCTTTTTTCTCTAATTGCTTTAGGTGTAAGGTTAGGTTGTTTATTTGAGATGTTTCTTGTTTCTTAAGGTAGGATTGTACTGCTATAAACTTCCCTCTTTGAACTGCTCTTGCTGCATCCCATAGGTTTTGGGTTGTCGAGTTTTCATTGTCATTAGTTTCTAGGTATTTTTTGATTTCCTCTTTGATTTCTTCAGTGATCTCTTGGTTATTAAGTAGGGTATTGTTTAGCCTCCATGTGTCCGTATATTTTACAGATTTTTTCCTGTAATTGATATCTAGTCTCATAGTGTTGTGGTCAGAAAAGATACGTGATACGATTTCAATTTTCTTAAATTTACCAAGGCTTGACTTGTGACCCAAGATGTGATCTATCCTGGAGAATGTTCCATGAGCACTTGAGAAGAATGTGTATTCTGTTGTTTTGGGGTGAAACGTCGTATAAATATCAAGTCCATCTTGTTTAATGTATCATTTAAAGCTTGTGCTTCCTTATTTATTTTCATTTGGGAAGATGTGTCCATTGGTAAAAGTGGGGTGTTAAATTCCCCTACTATGATTGTGTTACTGTCAATTTCTCCTTTTATGGCTGTTAGCATTTGCCTTATGTATTGAGGTGCTCCTATGTTGGGTGCATAAATATTTACAGTTGTTATATTTTCTTCTTGGATTGATCCCTTGATCATTATGTAGTGTCCTTCTTTGTCTCTTGTAATAGTCTTTGTTTTAAAGTCTATTTGGTCTGATATGAGAATTGCTACTCCAGCTTTCTTCTGATTTCCACTTGCATGGAATATCTTTTTCCATCCCCTCACTTACAGTCTGTATGTGTCCCTAGGTCTGAAGTGGGGTTCTTGTAGACAACATATATATGGGCCTTGTTTTTGTACCCATTCAGCCAGTCTATGTCTTTTGCTTGGATCATTTAATCCATTTACATTTAAGGTAATTATCGAGGCCACCATCACCCTGATACCAAAACCAAAGATGTCACAAAAAAAGAAAATTAGAGATTGGTATCACTGATAAACATAGATGCAAAAATCCTCAACAAAATACTAGCAAACAGAATGCAACAGCACATTAAAAGGATCATACACCATGATCAAGTGGGGTTTATCCCAGGAATACAAGGATTCTTCAATATACCCAAATCAATCAATGTGATACACCATGTTAACAAATTGAAGGAGAAAAACCATATGATCATCTCAATAGATGCAGAGAAAGCTTATGACAAAATTCAACACCCATTTATGATAAAAACCCTCCAGAAAGTAGGTATAGAGGGAACTTACGTCAACATAATAAAGGCCATATATGACAAACCCACAGCCAACATCGTCCTCAGTGGTGAAAAACTGAAACTATTTCCACTAAGATCAGGAACAAGTCAAGGTTGCCCACTCTCACCCCTATTATTCAATATAGTTTGGGAAGTTTTAGCCACAGCAATCAGAGAAGAAAAAGAAATAAAAGGAATCCAAGTCAGAAAAGAAGAAGTAAAGTCGTCACTATTTGCTAGAGAATCCTAAAGATGTTACCAGAAAACTACTAGAGCTATTCAATGAATTTGGTAAAGTAACAGGATACAAAATTAATGCCCAGAAATCCTTTGCATTCCTATACACTAATGATGAAAAATCCGAAAGAGAAATTAAGGAAACACTCCCATTTACCATTGTAACAAAAAGAATAAAATACCTAGGAATAAACCTACCTAAGGAGACAAAAGACCTGTATGCAGAAAATTATAAGACACTGATGAAAGAAATTAAAGATGATACAAACAGATGGAGAGATATACTATGTTCTTGGATTGGAAGAATCAACATTGTGAAAATGACTCTACTACCCAAAGCAATCTACAGATTCAATGCAATCCCTATCAAACTACCACTGGCATTTTTCACAGAACTAGAACAAAAACTTTCACAATTTGTATGGAAACCCAAAAGACCCCAAACAGCCAAAGCAATCTTGAGAAAGAAAAACGGATCTGGAGGAATCAGGCTCCCTGACTTCACACTATAGGACAAAGCTACATTAATCAAGACAGTATGGTACTGGCACAAAAATAGAAATATAGATCAATGGAACAGGATAGAAAGCCCAGAGATTAACCCACGAACATATAGTCACCTTATATTTGATAAAGGAGGGAAGAATATACAATGGAGAAAAGACAGCCTCTTCAATAAGTGGTGCTGGGAAAACTGGACGGATACATGTAAAAGAATGAAATTAGAACACTCCCTAACACCATACACAAAAATAAGCTCAAAATGGATTAAAGACCTAAATGTAAGGCCATACACTATCAAACTCTTAGAGGAAAACACAGGCAGAACCCTCTATGACATAAATCACAGCAAGATCCTTTCTGACTCACCTCCTAGAGAAATGGAAATAAAAACAAAAATAAACAAACGGGACCTAATGAAACTTAAAAGCTTTTGCACAGCAAAGGAAACCATAAACAAGACAAAAGGACAACCCTCATAATGGGAGAAAATATTTGCAAATGAAGCAACTGACAAAGGATTAATCTCCAAAATTTACAAGCAGCTCATGCAGCTCAATATCAAAAAAACAAACAAGCCAATCCAAAAATGGGCAGAAGACCTAAATAAACATTTCTCCAAGGAAGATATACAGATTGCCAACAAACACTTGAAAGAATGCTCAACATCATTAATCATTAGACAAATGCAAAGCAAAACTACAATGAGGTATCATCTCACACTGGTCAGAATGGCCATCATTAAAAATCTACAAACAATAAATGCTGGAGAGGGTGTGGAGAAAAGGGAACCCTCATACACTGTTGATGGGAATGTAAACTGATACAGCCACTATGGAGAACAGTATTGAGGTTCCTTAAAAAACTAAAAATACAACTACTATACGACCCAGCAATCCCACTACTTGACATATACCCTGAGAAAACTATAATTCAAAAAGAGTTATGTACCACAACATTCACTGCAGCTGTATTTACAATAGCCAGGACATGGAAGCAACCTAACTGTTCATCGACAGATGAATGGATAAAGAAGATGTGGCACATATATACAATGGAATATTACCTAGCCATAAAAAGAAACGAAATTGAGTTATTTGTAGTGAGGTGGATGGACCTAGAGTCTTTCATACAGAGTGAAGTTAAGTCAGGAAGAGAAAAATAAATACCGTATGCTAACACATATATATATGGAATCTTAAAAAAAAAAAACGGTTTTGAAGAACCTAGGGGCAGGACAGAAATAAAGACGCAGACATAGAGAATGGATTTGAGGACATGGGAAGGGGAAGGGGAAGCTGTTATGAAGTGAGAGAGTGGCATGGACTTATATATAATACCAAATGTAAAATAGCTAGTGGGAAGCAGTCGCATAGCACAGGGAGATCAGCTCAGTGCTTTGTGACCACCTGGGCGGTGGGATAGGGAGAGTGGGAGGGAGACGCAAGAGGGAGCAGATATGGGGATATCTGTATATGTATAACTGATTCACTTTGTTGTAAAGCAGAAACTAACACACCATTGTAAAGCAATTATACTCCAATGAAGATGTTTTAAAAAAAAGAGATAATGGCTTAATGTTTCTAGACAATTCTATGAAAAAAATTTGAGTAAATGTTTTTTACTTCCCCTCACTCAAGAAGCTTCCAGGAAAAACAAAACAAAACTGAAGACAATTCACAGTTCCATGTTAAAACCAAGTTACTGGGACTAGAATCACTAGGATTTTAGTGAAATAAAGAGGAAACAAACTTCAAGACACATCACTAATATATGGTATTAATTTTACCACTCTGTAAAAATCCAACCACTGTATATATCTTAGGAGTCAAATTTGGACGTTGGTTCCCCTCTCACTGAATATTTTATAGATTATGTATATATGAGGAAAGGGAGTAAACTGGAGAGCTTGGGAAAATAAGACTGCCAAGAATCCTAAATATTATTCCCCATTATGCCACAATGTGTTTCTGAATACGGCCTAATTCAACATAGCATATTTTCTATACGAACACTACTATAACAAGGTGTTTCAGTTCCTAACCTAGGATTTCAAATTAACCAAAGTGACTAACATTATCTTCTAAAAGCAGTGATAAAACATCCCCAAGCTTCTCTATACTTTTAAAATGTCAACTATTCTCCAAATCAAAGGGTGCTTTGAAATTAGAGTTGAAAGAAACCATATATGGTATAGAATAGACTGAACTTATCATTTTACATATCCTTAAAAAAGGCCTACAATGATTATAGGATTTGCCCAGGGAATAGTTACTAACATAGCCCAAGACTGGAAGCCAGCCATGGCTCTGGAATCCTAATACACTGTCACTTTGCTGTCTTATAGCCACTGCTTAAAAAACGAAACAAGATAAAAAAAACCCTCTGAAAATGACATACCCACTGAAAACACTGATTACACAAAAAGACCCAATGTAATAAGTGCTCTGAAAAACCCTTACAATACTAACGTAAGTTGGTCGAGCATTAATAACCAGAGCTGTTATAACAACAAAATATTTAATTAAGAATCACCTTCCCTGGGCTTCCCTGGTGGCGCAGTGGTTGAGAGTCCGCCTGCCGATGCAGGGGACACCAGTTCGTGTCCTGGTCCGAGAAGATCCCACATGCCGCGGAGCGGCTAGGCCCGTGAGCCATGGCCACTGAGCCTGCGCATCTGGAGCCTGTGCTCCACAGCGGGACAGGCCACAACAGTGAGAGGCCCGCGTATTGCAAAAAAAAAAAAAAAAAAAAGAATCACCTTCCCTGTGGAGGCCTGGTGTGCAATGGCTACAGACACAGCCTCCTGGGCAGTGTACAGCCTGTTGCTTATACAGGTTGCCCTAAGGGACCTTGGAGACAGCCCTTTCCGGTGGACATTCATGTCTGGATGCTGTCCCCAATCTGGACTCCAGACAAGTATGTACAGTGCCTTTAGAAAGCCCCAGGGCACAGTGGCTAGGGTCCACATTGGCCAGGTCATAAATCCATCCACACCAAGCTGAACAAGGAGCACGTGACTGAGGCCCAACTCACAGCCAAGTTCATGTTCCCTAGCCACCAGGAGATCCACATCTCCAAGAACTGGGGATTTACTAAGTTTAATGCAGATGAATATGAAAACATGGCGGCAGAAAAGCGGCTCATCCCAGATGGCTGTGGGGTCAAATACATCCCTAGTTGTGGTCTCCTGGACAAACGGCTCTCATTCATGAGAGCTTTGGCACTGTCCCCTCCTTACTCATGCCCACCAATAAATCCCACTTTCCTGTCCAAAAAAAAAAAAAATCACCTTGCTTTCTCAGATTTCAAAAAGGCTTATGGAGGAGGGAGGGTGAGGTGGGGTTGGAGACATAAAGTGAAACGTTATATAATCATAAAACTTACCAGTTGTCAACACAGAGAAAGGTGGAGAGAGTAGGGACTGGGTTGCGCGGGAGACCGTAGAGAAGAAAAACTAGGTTTGCCATTTTAGTCTATTTTTCTGTCAGTTGAGTCTTCAACAAGTTTACATTCATATATTACTTACGTATTTTTAGAAGAAAGAAAACAAATGTTATTTTGAATTCTCCAAAAGCACTCAACTCCCTTTAATACACAAAAGTTACACAGTCATTCTTAGGATATTCTTTGAAAGCACTATCAAGTCCTCTGTTAAACCTTTTATAACTCAAAATGTTCAGGGGTATATACATTAAAATGTTAAGCCAAATACTGAAGTCTCAAAAAGTCACCCTTTATTCTAAGTTCCAACTTATTTTATAAAGCAAATTTCTTCAGTTTAATTGGGCAAGGGGAAGTGTGTGAAAAAAGGAATTGCTATTATAAAATAATAACAGACATGAGAGGAGCACAGTTATATATTTTATATAATTATTTTACCTATAATAAAATGGAATTTGAAATATCATCCTTTAGCGATTCACTGCAGAACATATAACACTGTAAAATACTCATTTGCATGCAAAAGGAAAAAAAATAGAAGTACGTTTAATGTATTTTTAATTTCAGAAGATCTCAAATGTATTCATAATGTACCCAATACAACTCTACCCCCAAAACTCAATTTAATCAATGAAATTGGCTTCTGTCCTTCCTTAACTGAACACATCTAGGTTTGGTCTAATCATGCATTATTCCTAGATTCTGGAACTGATTATAAAGGGGAAAAAAAGTATTATGCCTGGGAGGGAAAACAATAAATTGAAGTGTGGTATTTGGGTGAATACTGAAGCTTATATCAATAATAAATTCTCTGAATTAGGCCCAAATCAAATTCATCTCAAAATGCAGTGAGCAGGCAAAAAGTATGTGGTTTTGATATGACTATTTGAAAGACAATAATCAACAGAATGTTATATGCCAGCATCAAAACTAAAAAGCAACTTTTCACAAATAAGTTTGTTCCTATATAATCAGCTTCAAAATACAAAAAAGATAAAACACAGATGATTTTTTTTTTAAGTTTTCAAACCCTTAAAACCAAGAGCAACAAAAGTTTTAAAAAATCAGCCCTAAAGCTTTTGGTGGAAAGTGAAGGGTAGCGGAGAGAAGACACCTGTTTCTTACTATTTTTCCATAACTAGTTTTTTGGTTTTTTTTTAACTCATTCTAGTAATCACCTTCCTTCTGTCCCATCATCAGCCTCCTCAAAATCCACACCACTGAGCTTTCCAGTATAAGTTTCTACTGAACCCATCCTGGGCAAAGATTCCAAACCAGCAACTGAGCAAAGTACTCCTAGAAAGATTTCTTTTAATGTTTGTTTGTCTGTGTTTTTAGCATTTCAGCAATTGGAAACACTGCTTATAAGGCATCTTCTTGCCTTAAGTAGAGAGAGATGAAAACAGGAAAAAGCCTGCTCTATGAAGGTGAGCATGAAGGAAACAAGTCTTTCAGAGGCTCATGAATACAGGACCCTGACAGTTTTAAAATGTTAGGTTAAAGGAACTGAAGAGGAATTTCAATGATGTGGGGATCAGGAAATTGATGTGTCTAAATCAAAAAGCATTCCTGCAGTCACAAGCAAAAGAGGGACTCGTGATTTAACACCAAACTTAGAAATGAATATCCCAAGTAGATAAGGACTTTACTTGAATATTGAGGGACCCAGAACTAACCACTGGAAGAGGTCTGTTTCCATTGTTGGCTTTTTTTTTTTTTTTTTTTTTTTGCGGTACGCG
>NW_020175533.1:689942-816325 GCF_003031525.2 Neophocaena asiaeorientalis asiaeorientalis | reverse complement strand
CCGGGAGAGGGTTTTTTTCTTTTTGTGGTTTTTTTTTTTTTTTTTTTTTTGCGGTACGCGGGCCTCTCCCGTTGCGGAGCACAGGCTCCGAACACGCAGGCTCAGCGGCCATGGCTCACGGGCCTAGCTGCTCCGCGGCATGTGGGATCTTCCCGGACCGGGGCACGAACCCGTGTCCCCTGCATCAGCAGGTGGACTCTCAACCACTGCGCCACCAGGGAAGCCCTGTTGGCTATTTTTAAGAGTTATTTATTGGACACATTTTAGAGTCAGTTTTTAAAGACTTCTTTTACACTAATCCTAAAATCGACCTGACTCAAAGTCTTTTCCCTGGAGCCACACAAAAGCTGAATCTCCATGAAAGCTATCTTATCTTCCCCAGTACTCATTTAAAACATTCTGGAAATCTATATGGCCCTACATTTATTTATTACTTTGTAAGATCCTCCAAAACCTAGAGTATAACAGACATGTGTGTGTGTATCCACACACATTTGATGAGTTGAACTAGATAATCTCTTAGCTCCTATTTATAAGATTGTATTAAACAAACATTTATAAGATTCCTTTTTTTAAAATTTAACTTACTTCAAAGTTTATTTAAAATGGGATCCCCTGGTCTCTAGGTGAATTCAGTAATAGGGGCTCCCAAACTATTTCTAATTCAAACACCTAACAATTTTACCCAACCCACAATAAAACTACATTGCCTTATGTGCCTTTACAGAAGCTATAAAACTATATTTTTTCACCTAATATTCCCACTGCTGAGAATCCTTAAGGAAAAACTTTAAAAACAAGAATAAAATGCTACATATACAAAAATATTCAAAGTGTCATATCTATACCAGCAAAAAAAAAAAAAAAAATACAAACAAAGTGCCCCAAAGGAGTGGAAAGGAAAACAGGAGAGAAAATCACACCTAAAAACATTTAGAACACTAGATAGAAACAGGAGAGTTGGTACATTAAGGGACCAAGAGATCACAAACTATTCTTGACTATGACTGTAATTATAAATAACACGTAAAAGGGTAGTGGTTTTGTCGTAATTTTTTCTATTCAAAATTTTTTCTGGCACCATGGTTACATAATTTTTAAATTAAAAATAGAAAATATAAAGCTATTTCCATATCATCTAACTTTAACACCTAAAAAGAAAATACAGGGCTTCCCTGGTGGCACAGTGGTTGAGAGTCCGCCTGCCGATGCAGGGGACGCGCGTTCGTGCCCCAGTCCGGGAGGATCCCGCATGCCGCGGAGCGGCTGGGCCCGCAGCAGTGAGAGGCCTGCGTACCACAAAAAAAAAAAAAAGAAAGAAAAAAAAAGGAAATACAATCTCCCCCTCCCTTTTGGGGAAGCATGTTGCTGAATTTAACTCAGAAGTGTCATTAATGAAATCACTGTGGTTGAGATTGCTAAAGTAGAAATGCTAAGTCTCTTCACATGGTCAGAGCCTTGCTAAATCTAAAACATGCATTTATGAACCACAAGATGCTATTCTGCTGATTGATGGATTTCATGCCATGCTACCTTTGTTCTGATTACATAAGACCCCCATATTTCAGAAAATAAAACAGCTGATTTTGCCTGATTAAGTTTCTGAAACCAGGGACTAGTGGGCAAAAGCTAGGCTCTTCCATTTTAATAAAATTAGCAGGTAGATGGACCTAGAGACTGTCATAAAGAGTGAAGTAAGTTAGAAAGAGAAAAACAAATACCGTATGCTAACACATATATATGGAATCAAAAAAAAAAAAAAGGTTCTGAAGAACCTAGGGGCAGGACAGGTATAAAGACACAGACGTAGAGAATGGACTTGAGGACATGGGGAGGGGGAAGGGTAAGCTGGGACGAAGTGAAAGAGTGGCATGGACATATATACACTACCAAATGTAAAACAGCTAGTGGAAAGCAGCTGCATAGCACAGGGGATCAGCATAGCACAGGGGATCAGCTCGGTGCTTTGTGTCCACCTAGAGGGGTGGGATAGGGAGGGTGGGAGGGAGACGCAAGAGGGAGGAGATTTGGGGATATATGTATATGTATAACTGATTCACTTTGCTATAAAGCAGAAACTAACACACAATTGTAAAGCAATTACAATAAAGATGTTAAAAATAAAATAAAATTAGCTATACATATCAAGCATCAAACATTGGGAGAGTTCAACCCCAGAACACCAAAGGCAAAATCTAAATGGAAAGTATGGAAAGAATCTACAATTTTCAGGAAAAAGAGAGGCGGGGAGGGAAAAGCTATAAACTGAAGTAAGAAAATTGCTGGTTTATGTGTGAATTAATGCCGGTAAAACAATTCTTGCTGGACCCAATTTCCTGAGCCCAGAATTCCTGGATACTCATCTAGGAGTCACTACTCTCTGTCCAGTGGCAGAGTTGCCCATATACTTGAGTTAAGAACTTTTCATCAGGGAAGAAGTAAAGCCTAGAAGGCTTCAAATCTAATTCCTAAATACCCGCAATTGTTAATATAAACCTAACAACTGTTGACATTGGAATGGAGATAGAAGCCCATTAGATACCTCCATCACTGGTCAGAAACACCATCAATCTCCAATAGCAACCAAGAAATAGAACAGCTTTGTACAGCACTGGCTTCGAATGAAAACTGTAACTATTAATTTAAAGAGAGAATAAATATTACAGCAGAAAAACTTCCCTCCTCCTCTTCTGATACATATACCAAATGTTTACTTCTCGTCTTCTTCAAAATGACGGGGAGAGCAATGAATACTGAGCAAAACAGGAAGGGAACAGAGGGAAAAAGACCAAGATTTCTAAAGGGAATGTATCGAAGAACAAGGGAGAGTTGTCAAGGTACTAATAGTGGAAAAACAAAACAAAACCAGACTGACAAGGAGGTTGGGGGGTCTAATATCACCCAATTATCATATTCTCTCTGTAAAGGAAAGTCCAAATGAAAAACCAAATTATAATCAAAAGGCAAGTATATTCTCATAAAGAGTGTTCCCAATAATTAAGAATTTTCAATCATGGTATCTCAGGCTTCACTGAGACATAACTGCCAATTAAGTTGATTATTAGTGCTGGCTGATCAAGGCATCCTCCCATGAGCGATACCAATGTAAAGTGACTTATTCTTGCTCTCCTGAACCCCTTCTTTCCACCATCATGTTGACCGTAACCCTCACATTAAGAAAACAGTCTCTGTTCAGACTGGCCACAAAACAACTGTTTCAGTTTTAGCTCTGTTTCATAATATGTTTTCATGCTCCCTACCCTATCTCAATTCCCTCACACAAATAATCTTGACTATATTTGGTCAGGCCATCTCTTCCACAAGCCACCTGTTGATTACAACTAATTTCATTCAGACACAAACCCTAGGTAAAATTCGAAGAGCATCATGAATCAAACTCCTAAATACTGATATATAAGTAATGGGATAACTTCCTTTTAGAAACTTTCATGAAATTAAATAAGAATTAAGTGATGCGTAAATGTAGTAGAAGCATATTCCTTTAGATTACCCTCTCTGAGGGACTGGATAACACCTTCACTGCAGTCAAGAGTGACGAGGATGACCACTGTAACACCAACATCTGCAGAAAATCAAAAACCAAAACCCAGAGCTCCTTAAAGAAATCTGTTAGAGTGAATAGCAAAAATCATGAGACTTTTCTAGTCTATTTTGAAAGAGCTCCAGATATAGTCTACAACCCTCCTCTATAGTACACTCAAGCAATTCTTATACTCAGGATGGCTAAGATTTTCTCATAACCAAGACCTCTCCTAGTTAAGCCCTTTCAAGGTAAATAGTTAGGTTCAGACAAATTAAACATTTAAGACAAATGTGAATTCTTTAAATGAATTTTCATCCAAGATGACTGCTTCACAGTAAATAAGGGGAAAAAAAAAAGTCATAGGCCATCACTGCTCTTCTTGTGAATAATCTTAATTGATATCAGCATTATTTCCCATTAAAATTTTTTTAAATTCTTTAAAATGTACAATATATATAACATATACAAAATTAAACATGTACACAAACTTGTAATTTTTTTATAATAAAACATTTCATGTGTAAAAGCTTAAGTTATATTTTTCAGATAGTTATTTTAAAGTCAGATCTATGAACTAAAAAGTAACCTATACTCCTGAATTCAGCCATAACAAAGGGACAATCTAACTTAACAGCTGTGATTCTTTCTACAGATTTTTACAAATTTTTAACACAAAATTGACCCACTTGAGTAATTAGTAAAACTATAGTCTCTTTTCCAGTTTACAAATAACAACATAACTATACAACCTAGCACTTTAAAGTGTCCCATGTTAATGTTAGACATGTATTTTTAGAAAAAACATGCTTTGTAGATTCTGTGTTGATTAGAAAAATCCTTAAAACTAAAGTATTTAATTAAATGAAGCAATTTATAACTCCTGTTGATGATTCGCTTCCATTAATGAATGGCTAAGAAACTAAACATCTATTGTTAACTTGGAAAAAGTGCCCCTCTTATTTCATCTGGCTTTTACTTATTTTTTAGGTCCCCGCTGTTTAAACTTCTTTGAGAGGCCTCCCCAAATCCACATTAGATGCCCTAGTTATGTCCTCCTGATAGCACTTTGCACTTCCACTAACAAAGCATTTAAGTTCTAATAATACGTATTTATTATAACTGTCTGGCAGTGACTGGCACAAGTAGGTACTCAAGTATTTGTTGAATGAAGAGTTCAAAAGTAAACTTAGTAAAGTCAGAATAGCCTCAAAGTGGTAGAGAAAGTCAACCCTTTAGATTAGGCTGCAGTTGTAAATAAGGGATGGGGGTAGAAACAGAGGTAGAGGACTATGGGTAAAAGAACAGTCCATGGATGAATACTCCCTTGTAAAGGAGAAAGGCTTTGCAACAGCTTCTAAAAGTAGTATGACAGTCAAACAGGACATTAAGACTAAGAATGACTGTATGCTTACTTACACCAATATATCCATTTTATAATGATATATATGATCAGTTTAAAAACTAGATGAATCAACTTAAGAAAAAGGTTACATACTTTAAAAAGTTACTTAAAAGATTCATAAACTGGAACAATCTCACCTGTCATGGGATCAAAGAGCTGATTAGCTTCTAAATCTGTAAAAGTACTACTACAGACGGGACATTTGAAGGAAGCCCGGTTGGTGGAATCTCTCTCATCAGTTTCAATCCTCCTTCTCATGTGGTCCAATTTATATTTTACCACATTAACAAGAGTACGATAATTGATAAAGTAGTAGTTGTGGTGAGTGGTTTTCCCATCTGCAGCAGTCTCCACCCTCATTCTGCACTTGATGAATTTGTCTCCCTTTAAATTATTCAAGACTGATCGAAGTTGCTTCCGATCAAATTTGAGCAGCTCCAGCATGTCCTCCTCTTTCACACAGGGGTTTCGGATCAAGATGTCCAAGGCCAAAGCATGCTCAATGCCATAAAACCCCCGGATCACATACTTGGCTAACCGCTTCAATGCTGCAGGAACCTCGGTGAGGACATCTGGATCTGCCATCTTTAGCAGCAAACTTCAACTTTAAATGTACTGAATTCAGGAAAAAAAAGAGAAAATTAGCTAGGCATAAGGACAAAGTAATCATTTTAAATCTAGAATAATCAACCCATTAGGTAGTTGGTAATCGCTATTCTTGGAGTGCCACAAAGGTACTTACAACATTGTTTTTAAAAGACTTATGATGCTAAGCATTTAACAGAGAACAAGACTTTCCTCCAGAGTACACAAAAGATTACACCTTAAAAGCTTGACATATTTCTTAAATGGTTACTTTCAATGACTTACTGTGTGTTTAATTCCAAAAATTAACATTACTTATAGCAATGATATACTATATCAAGCTCACTTTATTTCAGAAAGAGAAACTCAAAAATCTAAACGAAGTCTCATTATTCTTAATGCTACAGATCTTTGGGAATGCTGGGAAAAAAAAAAAAAACCCTGAGAAACTTAGCAGTTAGCCTATTTTTTTAAGTGCCTTTATTTCTTTTCTTGAGTAAAAATTTTCTACCAAGATAGATTCTAGGATGTTTTACATAGTCATGCTCTCACAATAAAATCACAACAAACCAATAAATGCCTAAGTAATCACCAGCTGGGATGTTTGGCAAAATTACTGTTATAAATCTGAAAGAAATTAACAATTATATCCAGACAGCTTTACCAACCTTGAAAAGATAAATGACCAAGTAAGCAAATGCTATACGGTTCTAAAAATCAGTAACAACAAACACCAAGATATCCTTAAATACTGGATCCCCTGCAGGACAAGTAGAAGCTAACTGTACCCAGAAAGCTGTCTTCTAGAAGCCCAAACTGGCATGGGCTAGACTTTCATGTGGTTGTTAAAAAGCCTGGGATTTGGAATTAGAGTCAGATAGCCTTGTTTTAGTGGCTGTGTGATCCTGAGCAAATCCCTTAACAACTTCAAGCCACACTTCACTCTCTGAGAAATAAGGATAATGTCAACTACTTCAATGAGGTTGTTGTGATGAATAAATGAGAATGTAATGTGCTTAGGAAGCACCTGTTAATAAAGACACCATCTATATCAATTTAATACATCTCAAACTAAAAACAGCCAGGCACACAGACTATATCATACAGACTATATCAAATGAAATTACCCTACACTATAAGGAAATTTTTAACAGCCTACTGAATTATTTCCATAGGGAATCATAGTGTTATTAATACTAGTTTCTACTGAATCTTTTATTTAAAATCAGTAGTTATCAACCCTATCACCCTATTTTATAAGAAACAGTTTTATATCCACAGTACTATTCTAAAAAGATATTCCTAAATAACCAATGAATACACATATGGTGGGGGAAGGGTGGTTATAATACCCTACCTTTAATAAAGGAAAAATAAAAGGAAAGTCAGTTATATTTTGGATTGTGAATACTCAGGCATGACTATATATAAGAGATAACAAAGGAGCACCTAGGTCCAAACCTGTGGTCCTAGAGCCTTCCTGTCATCCCAAGGCTTAAGGATGCCAAGCAAGTGCCTGGGTTCAACACCAAAGTAGTAGTATAACACACTGCCATGTGCATTTTATTCTTTCCAATTTGGCCTATACACTGAACTTGAAACTAGTTTTGGGGTTTTTGTTTTGTTTTGTTTTACAAGGTCAACAGTTGGCAGAACACAATATGTGGCTTTGGAAACAGACCAAAGGATGGTAGACAAATGTCAAAATAACCTACTTTTCCAGTATTATTTCCTACTATTGTACTCCCCTCCCTGACCTTCCACCCCATATACTCCATTTTCCAGGCCAATGGTTCTCAACCCTGGCTGTAAAGCAGAATCATCTGGGGAGCATTTAAAAATACCCACCCTGGGCCCCATTCCCAGAGATTCTGTTTCAGCTGGTCTGGGCAGGTCAGATTAGGCATCACACTAATTTTTAAAGCTCCTTAAGTGACTCTAATATACAGAATAAGTCCCTGACCACTGTTACCAACAAACTGGGTACCTGACTATTACATACCTGGCCAAAGCACATCCTGCATGGGGAGGGCCCTGTGCCACATCATTCAGCCTGTTACCTTTGCCTGAAACACCCTAGGGGGCCCTAAAGATTTGAGAAAGGGAGTGACATGAGGACTCTGCAGTCCAATAGTTTTAGGTTTTGAATCCCAGTTCCACCATTTCTTAGCCTGTGAACCTGGAAAGTTCTCAGCTTCAGTTTCATCAGATTAACAGTGCCTTCCTCATAGAGTTGATGTATGAGATTAAATGAGATAATTCATGTAAAGTGTTTGACTTTCAAGGCTGGCATTGTAAGAGTTCCATTAAGTACTGGCATACATAACAAGACTCCCTACTTAGAAAAGTGACTCTTACAACAATTTGAGAAATGGGCTGAAGTAAGTGAAAATGGAGGCACTGTGGAAACATTAAGAGTGATAGTAATCAAACCTAAACTACAAAAGACAAGAAAAAATTACAAGAAGACAGGATGAATGAAACTTATTAGAGGAACAAAATCAAAAGGACCCAATAATACATTGGAAATGGAGTTACAGAGTAGGAAAATTTTAAATAGCTATTTGGGGTTTTTTTCCCAAATTTTTATTGGGATAAAATATACATAACATAAAATTTACCGATTAAGTATTATTAAGCAGACAGTTCGGTAATGTTAAATACATTCATAATGCTAACCAACTATCACCACCAACCACTTCCACAACTCTTTTCACCTTGTAAAACTGAAACATTATACCTATTAAACAATAACATATAGCTATTTGTTTTAAACCAGTGTAACTAGAAAAGTACTACTATGAGAAACAGGTTAACACCTGAAGAGGAACAGGTTTGGAGAAACGAGGCATTCTTTCAGTTTTAGTTGCTTGTCTTTGAGGAAATAACACAGAATATTACTGTGAAGATATCCTGCAGGTGGCTGAACAAATGAAACTGGAACTCAGCAAAGAAGTCATGCTGTGCCACCTTGTTCAAAATCTCTACACTCTAAAATCCTCCTTCCTGAACATTGTGTTCTCTCCTTCACTGCCTCTACTCCCCCAATTATGCCGAATCTCCTCAATCTCTGGATTTCATAATACTGAGATGAGAGGTCTCAAACTGGTAGCCTGTGCCACATCGTTTGACTCAAAGAATGTTTTGAAAATTTTCTGAATTTGCGGTTAACATTAAAAATCATGAGCTTTCACATCAATTTCAATTTTTTCAGGCCCTCTTGAGAACTGCAAATATCTGCGGAAAAAAAAAAAAAGAGCGACCATGTTCCCACATGAAAACAATTAGCTAAAGAGCAGCTGACATTTTTAAACAGGGAAGGAGCTTGGCTGGCCTCTGGAGACTTTTCAGTGTGTGACCTCTGGGGGCCAGGTCTTGTTGCTTCTTCTTAGCCTCAGAATCTATCAGTCACCTCCCAGCCTCACCTACCACCCTACAGCCCAGACCCCCAAAGGCAAGTTGGTTTTGCTTTTGAACCCTATGTATTCTAATCATACAAACACCGGGCAACAGAGTTGGAGAAACAAAGTTGAAATGAATGCATTTTCTGTGCTTGGTCTACCCTCCTCAGCTTCATCTCCGGCCACACTGGCATTCTCTCAATTCTGTGAGCCACACATGCATTCCCTACTTCCAGGCCTTTGCACATGCTGTTTTCTCTGCTCCCACAGCTAAGCCCAAAGTCCCTTCTCCTAATCATCCTTCACATCTCAAATGACATTTCCTCAGAGACACCTTCTCAGACTTCCCTTAGTGGCTCAGAATGATCCCCCCCCACTTCACATGTTCCCATAGTTCTTTCCCCTTCTTCGCTGCAGTGAATAGACTTATACTTTCTCCATGTCTACCTCGGAGACCAGGAGATTAATCTTGTTCACCACTGACTTTCCAACGTGCAGCACAGCTCGTCTAGTACTTCCATAAAACTTTCAATAGGTCTCGTAAAGCACCTTTTCTTCAAACATGCCCACCCTGCCACCTTCCCTCCAATTCACTTCCTCCACTGCAGCTTCCAGAGTACAAAAAGATAGGGTATTGGAAACCCTCTTCTTAAACTTCAAATGGTTTTAAGGAGGTGAAAGCATCAAATTCGTGATTGTAAAGGATTATGCTGACTGCAGCGTGTATTAGAAGGAAGGAGTGGATGTGGGGAGTCCTGTCAGATTATTTCAGTATACTTCTATTCCAGTTCCAGAAGAACTTGGATTCTACACAACCAACTGGCTTTCTCGGCTACCATATTTCACGGTATTCTCCACGCCTTCATACATACAGTGGCATATCACCGCGAAACCTCCGGACAAGCTGGCCTCCACGAGCCCGGTAATGTTTACCTCCTCCCCACTGTGACACCCCTAGATCCGCTCGGACTCTACCAGCTGAGTCCAGAGGCCACACTCGGCGCAGCCAAGCCCGTCCTACCCGAGGTCGCACATGGGCCGCTCCGGGTCAATAGTTCTTTGGAAACCAAGAAGAGAACCGAGTCAAGAGAGCAGCTAAGGGGGAGGAGACTAGCTATGGAGAAAGGAGCGAAAAGGAGAGGACACCCTGAAAGGCGGCGCCGGGCCAGGGAACCGAGAACAAGGAACAGGGAACAAGGTTTACCAAAGCGAATCCTCGAACACTCCCACTACAGCTTCCCTCAGCGCCTCAACTACTGGTTTAAACGAGCCACGCCACTTGTGCGACAAGGAGAACGCCCTATTCCTGCGACCAGCTTTAGAAACCACCTGCTACTTTTAACTAGGCGGGCCAATCAGCACAGTGAGGCCTTCAATCAAGACAGTCACGCTCCTATTGGCCAATGACATTGAAGATTCCGCCTTCCAATCCCAGCTCTGATTGGCCTATAATCCCGGAATAGGCGTTAACCTCAGGAAGGCAGTGGCAAGATGGCGTCCCTGGATCGGGTGAAGGTACTGGTGTTGGGAGACTCAGGTGAGCCGCTTAACCCACCTCTGGGGCTCCCGACACTTTTGAGTTATCCGAAAATCCTCCCCTTTCACTCTCCCTTTACACACACACCGACTAACTGACTCCGGCCCGTGGCTGAATTCCCTCTCAAGGCCTAAAGACTACACTTCCCAGAGGACTTTGCTCAATTTAACGGAGTGGCGGCATCGCACGGGTGGGGGGCGCGTAGCCGGGGCCTTTCTCTGTTTTCGCTGGTTTCTACGTCGGTTTCCAGGGCGACCGAAGCCTAGTGATCCTTTGTTTTAAAAGATCTGCGGAGGTTGAGTGTTGTACTGGGCGCCGTGCTGAGACAGAAGTTCGGACCTTGCCTTTAATAGATTTTGTTAATTAAAGAAATCAAATGTGCGCTAAGAAGAATGACACTGTTCCAAGTGCTTTGCATATATTAACTCATTTAATCCTGAGATCAGTCCTATTATCCCATTTCACAAATGACAAATCTCTTTTAAAGAGATGTAAATGACAGAACTAGTTTGAGCCGGGAGTCCACATACTTAGAACACTAACCCATATTATTTCGTGAAGTAAAACAGGTAGACCTGTTTTAGTCTCAACTGCGCTTCTTTTTTCTTTGTTCTCTTTAATCTTAATTGAAAAACTGTTATGTGCTAGGCTGGAAGAAATAGAAAAAATAAGATAAGGGCCATTTTATGAAGCAGCTAGGACTTAATGCTGAGCCCAGTTTAATCCTAGTGTTAAAATTCTTACCTTGGACGCTTGAGAACAGGAGTTGAAGTCTGTGTTTCTATCTCCCCTTCACTATCCTGTTTCTCATAACCCTCCACTCCTAAGCTTCTTAAGAACTTGGAATAAATGTTAACCTTGCATTTCATAGATGTGCTTTTCTGGAGTTGACCTTTGGATGTCTGCTTGAGCAAAGACGTTGTGTCAGATGCTTGGAGGTGGAGAGGACATACCCCAAAGAGCTTGAAAACTAGCCTTACCAAACTGAATAAAATTGGTGGGGAGAGGAGGTTGAGAACATTTTCACATTGCCTGAAGATTATTTGCATTGCAAAGTATTTTACAGAGAGCATTATTTAATATTCCCTTCAGAAAGTTGCATTATGAAATTCTATGAACATAATCCAATTTATGTCAACTTTAGCATGAAGTGGTGCTGAAGTTAATTTAATAAAAGCACTCAGTTTTACAGATAAAGAAAGCAACAGTGGTCTAAATGGGCTTCGTACGAGTATCACCAAGTAGGATTTAGAAGAATCCAGAGCTAACACAGTTCTTCATGATATGTGAAGTGGGTGCTTTCTCTCATTTATAATTACCTTTCTATTGCATCTAACAATCGCTTCATGTTACATCTTGTTCAGACTAATCGATTTATTTTTTTCCCAAAAAAATTATTTCCCTATTATAATACATAGCAAATGCTGAATTGGGTGCTGGGGATATAACTGTGGAATCAATGCATTACACAACAGCATTGAATTGGCTGCTGTATTAAATGTGAAAAAGTGATCAGGCAGTTAGTAAGCCTTTTAAAATTATTATTATAGTTTAGTTGTAAAACAGAAGACAGAGCTATGCCCACCAGGAAAGTGATTGATCTTGTCACACATTCACTGATGTTAGGCTATATGTGCAAAGTCAGTTATTGTCTTTTTATCAGTTCCCTTTTAACAATGATTTGCTGTCTTACAAGTTAGAATATACTTTTTACATTTCATCTGCCTTTGTATTTAAACTTCAAAGTTTACTTTTGAATAAAGGCTCATTTCCCCTGTGAAATTTTGAGGATTTCGCAAATATATAAAGGAATGACTAGGGATTTAGAAATTTGTTTGTATCCCATAGAGATATTTGATAATTTAGTAAGGAATCCTGAAAGTCTCTCTAACATGCACATACTCTTTTCTCTTTGTTCCTTCATATGTAAGGGATGGGCTTAATACATTACCAGCTCTGTTTGGAGCTGGCATTTATTTGATTATATTGAACTTTTTTTCCCCAGCAAATCAAGTGCATTCTTTTGATCTAAGTTAGTTCTAATGATGAAAACATAGAATCAGAATTTTCCAAAATTCTTAAAGTTAACCACTATCCTTGGCACTTTTGTTGTTCTTACTGTTTAAAGTTCATCCCACGTTAGCTAACTCTTATCACCCAATGCAGTTAATTCATGGAGAGCTATACAATATTATTACATAGAGCTGTTTACTCTGACACAGTTAAGCTTAACTAGAATTTCAAGACTTGTGTCAAGCCGATAACTAAATGCCTAGTTATATTCCTCCAACATAAACAAACCTACATGCAAACACAAAAATCAACAATATGCCCTAAAGGCCATAGATATCAGATGAAATGCAGTAAATAAAATACAAAGCTCACTTTGAGTAGTCAAAAACCTTACGTGCCTGTATGTAAAAAAATAAAAGGAATGAAAGGGAATCTGGGGAAATGTTTGGTTCAATTACATGAGCAGCTAGTATATGAAGAGGTCATGTAAATTGACAACAGTAAAACCTAGTAGATAAATGGGCGGAGCACATGAATAGATAATTCATAAGAGAGGAAAAACAACTGGTTAGCAAAGATGAACATAATGTGTGTCTTTACCAGAAGGTAAAGAAATGCAGACTAAAACAAGATGTCACTATTTTTTCTCTTATAAGCTAACAAAGATGAAAAAGCAACTACATACTGTTGAGGTGCAACAAGACCTGCAGGCTTATGTGTATGGCGGGTGGCATAGTAACCAGATAAACGTTGTCAATGTATATCAAGAACTTTCAATGTTGATTTCGGTTTACATATTAATTTCACTTCTGGGAAGGTATACTAATAAAATAATTTTAATTTTAAACGAAAGTGTAAACAGAAATCTTTTCTTAGCATAATGAAAAGTTCAAAGCACCTTAATATAATGAGAAAATGGTTACATAAATCATTATGTCTCCTCTCTGAACTACTATGGAGACATTAAAAATATTTATGAAGATTCTGTAATAACATGGAAATTTTTAGCCACTAAATAAGTACTAATTAAGGCCCTCTCTGAGTACTGGAAATAAAAAATGAGTAAAACCCAGTCCCAGGCCTCAAAGAACTTAACATCAAGCAGAGTGAGTAAACTCTATAAACAAGCAAGTGTAATAGTGTATTTTAAGTGCTGTATAGAAAAATGTACAGTGTACAGCGGAGATGCAGAGGATGGTGGGTGATGTGCTTAGTTCTACCTGTATGGAGTAAGAGAAGACTTTATATCTAGAATGATGCTGAGTCTTGAAAGATTAATTCACCAGGCCAATGAGAGGGAAAATGGAAGGAGAGGATGTGTAGGATATTTCAGACAAAACCAGCTGTGTAAGCAAAGGCTATGTTTCATTGTTTTTAAGTACACTGTGTAATATATTCACAATAAAAACCTGCTTATAGAAAAACTCTGCTTATGAATTTAAATCTACATTATTGACAGTAGTGCTCTTTGGGTGATTTATTTTCTTCTTTTTTTCTGTACTTTCTAGATAGACTGTAAATAAAACTTTATAATAAAAAGTGATAGATCCATGCACAGTAATGCACACAAAGAGATCGGCTAAATTTTTGATAACAACTAGTGACGCATAAAGATTCACCAACAATGCTTGTTATAATGGCATCCCAGATATGTTAATTGAATGAGTAACTCTACACATAAATGTACAGGGATAGCTCATTCCCTTTCCTCTTCCTACAGATCTCAGAATACTAGCCCTAGCATTAGTAATTAGATTATCCTAAACCCAGGAGATCTATAAGAAAAGAAAGTGCTGTCCTACTGAATGAGAGAAGATATTTGCAAGCAACATATCTGATAAGGGGCTATCCAGAATATATAAAGAACTCATACAACTCAATATCAAAAAACAATCCAGTTAAAAAATAGGCAGAGTACCTTAATAGACATTTTTCCAAAGAAGACATACACATGAAAAGATGGTCAGCATCTCTAATCATCAGGGAAATGCACATCAAAACCACAATGAGATATCATCTCACACCTGTCAGAATAACTCATCAAAAAGACAACAAATAACAAGTGTCGTCGAAGATGTGGAGAAAAGGGAACCCTCATGTACTGTCAGTGGAACTGTAAATTGGTGCAGCCACTGTGGATAACAATATGGAAGCTTCTCAAAAAATTAAAAATAGAATTACTTTATGATCCAGCAGTTCCACTTCTGGGTATTTACCTGAAGAAAACAAAAGACTAATTCGAAAAGATGTATGCACCCCTATGTTCATTGCAGCATTATTTATAGTAGCCAAGATATGAAAGCAACCTCAGTGTCCACAATAGATGAATGGATAAAGAAAATATGTGTATATATACACATACAGGTGGACTATTAGCCATAGAAAGAATGAAATCTTGCCATTTGCGACAACATGAATGGATTTAGAAGGTGTTATGCTAAATGAAATAAGTCAGAAAGACAAATACTGTATGATCTCACTTATATGTAGAATCTAAAAAAAAAAATGAACAAACAAAATGAAACAGACTCATACAGAGAACAAACTGGTGGTTGCTAGAAAGGAGAGGTGGGGAGAGGGGTGAAATAGGTGCAGGGAATTGAGGTACAAACTTCCAATTATACATAAGTCACAGGGATGTATTGTACAGCATAGGGAATATCACCAGTGGTACTGTAATAGCTTTGCATGGGACAGATGGTTACCAGACTTATTGTGGCGATCATTTTGTAATGTATTTAAGGGTTGAACACCTGAAACTAACGTAATATTGTATGTCAACTATACTTCAATAAAAAGAAAAGACAAGCGCTGTCTATGAAGTTAAAGGGCCATGATGTAGAAGAAGAAGAAGAGTTGTTCTCCTTTTCCAAAAGATAAGTCTGGGCCAAGTGGTTGACTGCTTTCTAAAAATCACTGTATGGGAGAACTGGAATATCTAAATATGGAATTGTGAAATGGTGAATCCCTGTCACTGATAATGTTCAAGCATAATCTGAAAGACGATCTAACAGGGTCTGTGGAAGGGGCCTCTGCATTGGTGGTCAGGATAGAGGAGATTACCTCTAAGATATGTTAAGATTCTACAATTCTAAAATAGGCTGAATAGATGAAATCCTTCCAAAGGAAAGGGATTAGTTTATTTGAAATTGCCCTGGACCAGTAGTTCTCAAAGTGAGTTCCCTGGATCCATAGCATCAACATCACCTGGGAATATGTTAGAAGTGCAAAATCTTTGGGTTCCATGGCAGACCTGTCAAATTGGAAACTCTGGGGACAGGACCCAGCATTCTGTGTTTTAACAAACCCTCCAGAGGATTCTGATGCTAAATTTGAGAGAACCAGTGTCCTTAACCATCTTCTCTTTATCAATGAAGCTTATTAAATCATCGGTATGGTATGAACACCCTTTAAACAACCATGCTTTATATATCATTATTACTGCTTATTCTCAGTCTTACTTTTGCCATAATATATTTCAGCATGTCTTTTAAATGACTAGAGTTCTTGTATCTTTTACAGGTGTTGGGAAATCTTCCCTAGTTCATCTCCTGTGCCAAAATCAAGTGCTGGGAAATCCATCATGGACTGTGGGCTGCTCAGTAGATGTCAGGGTATGTGTTTCTTATATTTTAGTTTTTCAATGCCATATTAAAGATAACTCCTTCAAATTCATGATCCAATTACAGCCCTGTAGTCAAGACTAAGTAATAATAATAGCTGGGTTTTATTAAACACCTACTTTGTGCTAGATACTATGCCCAATGTTTTACATGTCTTTGCTTACTTAGTCTTTTTTAAACTGTAAGATATAGCTACAAAAATTAAGGCATAGAGAAGTAAAGTAATTTGATCAAATCATTCAGTTCATAAGAAGCAGAGTCAAGATTTGATCCTAATTAGTCTGATTCCAGAGACTTCACTTTTAATTACTATACTGTATATCTAGAGTTCACTTAACATGCTCCATAAATCATTCTGCTCAAGGCTTTCCCACTAAGACAGCCAACTTTTGGCTAGAAATATAGTGTAAAGGCAAAAGCTTCTGGAGCCTTATATCTAGGTCATCTGTTCCACATCACATTTAGGAAACCCAAGTGCAGTTTCCACTGAATTAACTGTCTTCCCAGATATTTTGGTCTTGCTAATTCCAGCTATTCCTGTCCAGGCCTCTCTTGTAGTAGCATACCTCTCTCCATTGAGTTAAGAAATAAATAAGGAGGAAATAGCAGTTAACTAGATTGACAGTTATTTTCCTTCAGTTCCTTGAACCTGTTGTTCCACAGTCTGCGATGTATATTGCCACTGATTAGAAATCCTCTGTCAGCCTAAGTGGTATTCCTTTTTAAGGTAATTTCTTCTCTCTAGTTGCTTTAGAAAAAAAATTTTTTTTATAATCTTTGATGTTCTGTAGTTTTGCTAACCTACATCTAGGGGTGGATTAGTTTTTAGTCATCCTACTCAGAAGTTGTACGCCTTGTATATATCTTCATTTTTCAAAATTTTTAGCCATTATCTGTTTGCCTTACCTCTTTCCTTCTATCTTCTTCTTTTGAACTTCTATTGGATTTTTGTCCTCCATATCTTTTAATTGCACTTTCATGTTTTCTATTGTTTGTTTCTCCGTGGTGCATTCTGGATGATGTACTCATATCTGCCTTCCAGTTAACTAAGAATCTCTTCAACTATGTGTAATCTGTTTTTTAATAAATCCACTCAGTTTTTTATTTCAGTAACTGTAACTTCTAATTTCCAGATGTTCCTTTCGGTTCTTTTTCAAATGTCAAAATTTTTCAAAATATTCTGATCTTTCATTATATTTTACTTTTTATTTTAATCATATTCAACATAATATTTTATGGTTTCTTTTGGCTTGTTCTATTTTTTTTCTGGGTGGGTGACAGATGTCCTACTTGCTATATATGCAGACTCTACCTCATGGAAATGTACCTCTTGTGTGGTTTGTAATTCTTGAAGATGACCACATCTTCAACAGGATTTTTTTTCTCCTCTTCCCTTTTGAAGTCTTGTATGCTGTGTTGTGAGAGTACAGTGCCTTTCATTTCTGTTGCTGCCAGAGCCCTAGCGATTTCAGTGATCCTTGTAATTTCTCAGCTTGGAATTTCCATGCAATCTTGATAATGTAAATTTCCCCCAGCATCTGATTGTGGTTTCCATTTTTTGTGGATCTTTCATCTACTTTCTACAAGGTCCCTGACAGAAAGTTTTTCCTGCTTTCCTCAGCCAGTGGACAGAGTTTTTCCTATTCTCTTTCACTGACTGGGCTGCTCATCAAGGGTCCACATTTCAAGAAGGGAATCTGTTCTTTGTCACTCACCCACATATACTCTTGCCTTAAAAGCTGGAAAACAGACCCCTATTCTTGGCTGGGCACTAAAACTTTGGGAACCAACCCCTGAAGTTATATCTGAATCTGGGTCAGCTCGCATTTCATACTCTTTAAGTTTTTCCTTCATTTCTAGCATCTGGGGAATTTCCTTTTTTTTTTTTTTAAGTGTGTCCTTTTTATTTTTAACAAATATTTTTATGACATTTCTATGAGTTTGAAGTCAAAGGGGACCTGTCTATATCATTTCAGCCTACTATGTTCCCAAATTCTTAGCTATGGAAGAAAAAGAAACTAGATAATGAATTCAGTGGCAACTTTATTTAAGTTTGGGAGACCCAATAATAAGCTCTGGACAAAATTTCCCTTTGGACTTTTCTAGCTCCCTTTCTGTGAGAAAGCTTAACATATTGAAAAGAAACTTAGATTTGAACTCCCACTTCCTGTGTCAGTCGCATATTGCTTTTGCTTCTTAAAGAGAGACTTAGACTAATCAGTTTACTTCTCTGAGCCTTAGTATGTCATCTGCAAATTAGAGGTAAATAATACCTGCTTTATCTAGCCTACAGGTTTGTAGGGAGGATGAGAGAAGCTTAAAAGGTGTGAAGTTAAGGTCTAGTGCTTTACAATTTGAAGTAGAAATTGAACTTAAATTCATTTTCCTGCCCCACCCACCTGCCCCTCTTATCTACTCAGAGCCCAGTCTGCTCATGTAATTTACCTTTTGTCTTATTTGGGGTTTTTTCCCCTTTTCTTATTGAATTGGCTAAATCCCCAATACAGTGTTAAGTAGAAGTGGTGCTAACAGGCATCCATGTCTCATTCCCAATCTCACGAAATTTTTAATGTAATACCATTAAATATGGGTTTTGCTATAGGACTTTTTGTAGATATACTTTATCAGATTAAAGTTACCTTCTCTTTCTATTTCAATGAGAGTTTGAACCAGGAACTGGTATTGGATTTTATCAGGTGTTTTTGCATGATAATCATAATTTCCCTGCTTTATTTTGTAACTATAGTAAATTATTTTGATTGATTTTTAAATGTTAAACCAACTTTGCATTCTTGGAGTAAATCCAACTTGGTCTTGATGTATTCTTTTCATATATCACTAGATTCAATTTACTAATACTTTTTTTTTCAAATATTTGTATCTAAATTCATGAGGAATATTGGCCTATCATTTTCCTTTCTTATAATCTCCTTGTGGGATTTTAGTATCAGGATTATGCTAGCCTCGTAAAATGAGTTGGGAAGTTTTACCTCTGTATCTATTCTCCAGAAGAGTTTATGTAAGATTGGTTTTATTTCTTCCTTAGGTATTTGGAAGAATTCACAGTTAAAAACCTCTGGACCTAAAGTTTTCTTTGTGGGAGTTTTTAAATAACATTAAAGAAAATATGAAAATGACTATTTCTTCTATATCAATTTTGACAACTTATGTTTTTGAAATGATTTGTCTGTTTCATGTAAATTGTCAAAAAATTTGTTTTTATATCCTCTGTTGTCTTTCAATATCTGTAGGATCTGCAGTAGTATTCCTTTTTTCATTTCTGATATGGGTAATTTGTGGCCTTTCTCTTATTTTCTTGGTCAGTCTTGCTAGAGGTCTATCTAGGACCAGTTTGGGGCTTTGTTGATTTTATCTATTATATGTCTGTTTTCTATTTTATTAATTTCTGGTTTTTTCTCTATTATGTCTATACTTTCTTTGGGTTTAATTAGCTGTTTTTTTTCATAACTTCTTGCACTGGGTAGTTGTTTCATTGGTTTTTTTCAGGCTTCCCTTTAGAAAGCTCTAAGCCTCTAAATTTCTATCTAGGCACAGCTTTAGCTGCCTCTCTGAAATTTTGTTCATTATCATTCAGTTCAAAATACTGTCTAATTTCCATTATGATTTCTTCTTTGACTCATGGGTGGTTTAGAAATGTGCCACTTAATTTCCAAACTTTGAGAATGTTTATTATCTTTTAATTATTGATTTCTAGCTTACTTTCATTGTGCATAGAACATGTGCTGTATGATTTCATTCTTTGAAATTTGATGAGATTTGCTTAATGCCAATTTTGGTAAATATTTCTGTGCACTTGAAATGAATGCATATTTTGTAACTGTTGAGTGCATTGTTCTAAATATATCAATTAGGTCAAGTTTGTTAGTCTTTTTGTTCAAATCTTCTCTCTCTCTCTCTCGACTGATTTTCTTTGTTGCCTGTTTCATCAGTTGCTAAGGAATGAGTATTATAATCTCCAACTATAAGTGTGGATTTGTCTATTTCTCATTTTAATTCTGCCCATTTTTGTTTATATATTTTGAAGTTGTTTTATTAGGTGTGTTCTAATTTAAGATTGTTTAAACTTCCAGAAGGGTTTAACATTTTATCATCATGATATATCCTCTGTATATCCAGTAATACACTGTACTTTGAAGTCTATTTTGTCTGGTAATAAAACAGCTAAATCCCACTTTTTCCCCCAGTTTTATTGAGATATAATTGACATATAACTTTGTATTAGTTTAAGGTGTACAACAAAATGATTTGTTATATGTATATACTGAGAAATGATTACCACAATAAGTTTAGGTAACATGCATAACCTCACATAGTTACAATTTTTTTCTTGTCATGAGAATTTTTAAGATTGTGTTCACTAATGAATGAATGGATAAAGAAATTGTGTTATATATACAGTGGAATATTATTCAGCCATAAAAAAGAAGGAAATTCTGCCATTTGAAACAACATGGATGGACCTTGAGGGCATTATGCTAAGTGAAATAAGTCAGAGAGAGAAAGACAGTTACTGTATTAGCACACTTAGATGTGGAATCTGAAATAACCAAACTCATGGAAACAGAGAAGAAATTTGTGGTTGCCAGAAGTGGGGGTGAAAGGGGGAGAGGGGTAATATGGGTGAAGATGGTCAAAGGTACAAACTTCCAGTTATAAGGTAAATAAGTTCTGGGGATATAATGTACAACATGGTGACTATAGTTAATAGTATTATATTGTATAAACCAACTTATTTTTAGTTAATGTTTTGTGGTGTATCTTACTTCCATCTCTTAACTTTTGTGTTTCCTGTACTCTTGTATTTACAGTGTATTTCTTGTAAATAAGATATAGTTAAATTTTGCTTTGATAAGCAGTCTGATGTCTTAGGTTTTTTTTGTTTTGTTTGTTTGTTTGTTTGTTTGTTTATTTTGCGGTACGCGGGCCTCTCACTGTTGTGGCCTTTCCCATTGCGGAGCACAGGCTCTGGACGCACAGGCTCTGGACGCACAGGCTCAGCGGCCATGGCTCACGGGCCCAGCCGCTCCGCGGCATGTGAGATCCTCCCAGACTGGGGCACGAACCCGCGTCCCCTGCATCGGCAGGAGGACTCTCAACCACTGCGCCACCAGGGAAGCCCTGATGTCTTAGTTTTTTAATTTGATTCTTGGACCTTGCCCCCAGATATTCTTTTTTTTTTACCATCTTTATTGGTGTATAATTGCTTTACAATGGTGTGTTAGTTTCTGCTTTATAACAAAGGCCCCCAGATATTCTGATTCAGAGTTATACATGATGCCCAGGAATCTACATTTTAAGAAGCACCTGAGACAATTCTGGTGCAGGTGAACAGTGTTTTGAGGAACACTGGGTAGGATGTGGAATCAGTTTTCCAAGTAGATATGGAAGTGCTTAATGACAGGACTTAGAGAGGCAAGACTATGAATCAGATGCTGACAGGGAGTTAAAAGGTATTAAGAGTAAGGGAAGAGGAAGGGAAGGGAGTATAGCTAGATGGTCCAAAGCCTCATGCAAGGTATTTCCTATTTTTTAACTCCAGGGTAATTCAAATGTGGAAGAGTGAACAGCATCCATCTGAGAGGGCAGCAGGAGAAGTTTTGTCTTCAGGGTAGAGGCTGACATCAGTTAATAAAATGAGGTTGAGGATAAGAATATAATGGAATTTTATATAATCATGGAGTAAGTTTCTAGGAGAGAAGTGGAAAGATTTGGAAGAAGGAAACAATTGGGATTGAATAATGGGTAGAGGAAGCAGAAAGCAGTTTGGGAATCAGAATATGAGAAACCAATTAAGGACCCAAAGTATATGGTAACTGAGGATAACAGGTCTTGAGTGTAGCTGGTAGCAAAATTTCCAAAAGAAACTTTGTCTTAGCAGCCTCCTGTATATGAAGGTAGAGACTCGGGGTGTATCTGTAAGGAGTGCTTCTACGTATGTCCCAGATTGCAGATCAATATGAGTTTAGTTAGTTCCCAAGAACCCTGACCAAGTTTTAGAAGTAACAGTAGCGGTTTCCTTTGGAAACTCCTGCTTTTGAAGAAAGTGAAATTGAAGTTCCCTTGAGTTATCTTATGAAAGACTGCTGACTTTTGAACTCCCTCCATAGTTCCAGGGAACAGTGGGGAGGACGTAAAACTGCCCAAAGGGAGACTGGAATAAAGGCTACAGTAGTCGAAGACAAGTGTCATGTAATAATGTGACGGATTTTACTGGAATGAGTGTGTTACTGACTTCTTTAAAGCCAGACTGGCCTGAATTGCATTACCGTGGAAGAGTTGGGCATGTGGGGCTGAAAGTGATCTTGCTCTTATTACTCTTCATTGAATTGGGCTGGTTGATCTGTCTTCTTTGAGAAAAATGCATTTCTTGAGTGACAACATAAGTAAAAGGCATTTTTAAACAATAATCTTAAGGTAAGTTCTGATAGACATGTAAATTATATTGACTGTTGTAATAAAGTGAACAGTTCTTCCCTCTAGCAAGGATGATTAAATCTGATAAAGCCTTTACCTAAATAACTTGAAAGAACACTTTCTGCTGTAGCAGCTTTTATATTGCAATTACAGCTTCTGTGTTACTGAAACCTGAAAGGGGATCTCCAGAATCAGTATAGATCCATAAATACACACTCTTCAGAACTCTTAAAAACAGTTGCCCCGTTTAGCTCATTTCACATCCGTTAACAGCCAACTAAAAATAGAGATGGTAAAGATGATAATGTAATTGTTTAATTTCAAGTACTGGGTGAAGCTAATAAGCTTAAAGTATGTACTCAGTAATTATTAACATTTTGGATTTAGTATGCAGTGCAGAGGTGTTCATAACTGAACTGAAGGGAAGAGAGAGAAAAGTTTTATTTTGTGGTATTCTTCATTCATTGCTGTGTTCTAATTTTGTTGCCCCAAGTCTAATGGGGCCAATATAAACGCATGGCTATGCTTAATTATGAAAACAAAACTTACAGAATTTAATCTTTTCACGAATTATAAATAAGGAAATTGATTTGTCATTTCTAGTTCACTTTAATGGGATTTTTAATTCTAATTTACACATTGCACACAATCAATATCTATTGAATTCCTCTTGGGCAGCATAACAATATACAAGCACTGGGGAGAAAAAAAATTTTTTAAGGGCAGTCTTCCTACCACTAAAAATATGAGGTGGGAACTGGTAGGTGGGACAAGGTCTTTATATAAATGATCTTTAAAATAATGGTAATAATAAATGATGGCTAACATTTTTTAGTGCTTACTTTGGCTAGGCACCTATTTTGCATACTAATGCCCAAAACCCTTTGAGGTAGGTACTATTAGCTTCCCTATCTGACACATGAAGTAGTTGAGGCACAGAAGTATTAACTGACTTGTTCACGGTCACAATGCTAATAAGTGATGGAGGTGGAATTCAAACCCAGACAGTCTGGTTCAGAAACCTGTGCTTTTGATCACTACTCTGTACTGCCTTTTGTTCCAGAATGGTATTAAGAAAAAGGTATTCTAATGCTGTCAAATACAGTAACGACTAGACTCACATGGAGATTTAAATTTAATTTAAATGAACTAAAATTAAAAATTTAGTTGCTTGGTTGAACTAACCACATTTCGAGTGCCCAGTAGTCACATGTTGCTGGTGGTTACCATATTTGACATTTGCATCATCACAGAAAGTTCTGTGGGATAGCTCTGATACAGAATATAAGTGTTCAAGCGAGAAAGTGAGTCGCTTGTGAAGAACAGAAAATTATACTGAGTGTTAATGATTGAATGGGCAGCCTGGGCAACGGACAAATGTACTATTCCTTAAGAAGAGGGATATATATTACAGGTGGAAGAGAAAGAAGTGATAAATTTAGCTCTGGACATGATGAAGGGAGGGATCTGTGAGCTATCCAATGTCTAGAAGGCATTTGACGTGTTGAAGCTCAAGAGAGAATTCTGAATTGGTGTTATCTGTATAGGGATAATCCTGAACCATGAGAGCTGATGAGGTTTTCAGAAAGGAAAATTTAGAAAGAGAAGAGCTGAGGGAGAACCTTGGGGTATATTTAGAGAGTTGATGTTGAAAAGGGGGTCAGAGAAAGATTGATCAAAGAGATAGGAGGGATAGCCAAGATGATGAAATACCGCAAGAGCAAAACAGAGATGAGAATTTCATGAAGGAGGGATTGATTTTTAGTATGAAATAATACAGAGATATAAGGACTAAGAGAAAAAAAATTGGATTTGGTGACGATGAAGGTAGTGCTGACCTTTGAAAATGCAATGGAATGTTAGTGGCAGAAACCAAATGATGTGAGCAGGCAGAGAGGAAATAGAAACAGGAGTTTAAATCAGTCGTTTAGAGGTTAAATAAAGGAACAGATGGGTACAGAATAGAAGGGGAAAGTGAAGAGTTTTTTAATTTATTTTTTTATTTTTATTATTTTTATAAATTATTTTATTTTATTTATTTTTGGCTGTGTTGGATTGCCGTGCGAGGGTTTTATCTAGTTGTGGCGAGTGGGGGCTACTCTTCATTGCAGTGTGTGTGCTTCTCGTTGTGGTGGCTTCTGTTGTTGTGGAGCACAGGCTCTAGGTGCACAGGCTTCAGTAGTTGTGGCGCACAGCCTCAGTAGTTGTGGCTTGTGGGCTGTAGAGTGCAGGCTCAGTAGTTGTGGCACACGGACTTAGTTGCTCTTTGGCACGTGGGGCAGGTGGGATCTTCCCGGACCAGGGATCGAACCCAAGGTCCCTGCACTGGCAGGCGGATTCTTAACCACTGCACCACCAGGGAAGTCCAAGGGTTTTTTTTTTTTTAATAGAGGAAATGAACTTGGCTGAAGGCAGAACAAGATTACTGGTAAGGAAGAGGCAATTAGCAGACACCTTTATGATATTATTCATTCATTCATTTATTCATTCATTATATATATTGCATACCTCCTGGGTATCAGACACTGCAAAGAATTAGAAGTACAGCAATGAATGAGACAAATTCAATTCCTACTCCCCTGGTACACTCTCATTGTTGACTTTTTTCTATCCTTCTGTCTTTTCTCCCAACTCTCTCCTAAGACCTCCTACCTTCCTGACTCTCTTTAATAATAGTTCTGCAGGCACACATACTAAACCAAACTTACTAGAGAATATCTACATCCACTGCTCTTTCCTGATGTGTATCATTTTCTTTACTAAATTTGTTTCTCCTTTTTAAAAATTACACACAATGAATAAACTCTTCAAATGAGACAAAACCTTTTATACTTAGTCTTGATTTGATTTCCAATAAAAAGTTAAGAGGTGAGTAAATGAGAAGTACCAAAGTTACAGTATAGTTCCTTTTCCCATTTGATGATCAGCACATACTTTTGCTACCTGTTGAGAAAAATCCTTCTTTATATAGCTGTAAAGTCTGTAATGACTTTAAATATTCATTCCTTGATGACCTGATTTAAATATAAAACACATTTCTTATAGTTTGGCATTACCCCCCATCATGTTGGGCTCTTAGTATAGCACCGACGTACCACTTATTGTGTCAAGAGCAATACTTGTTAAAATGTCAAGCTTTCCCTTGGAGATCACTCACCCATATAAAAGATATTATGTCATAGCTACGAGCTACAAGCCACGGTTAAAGTTCTTAGGACTCATTACATTTGAATTAAGTAAAACTTAGTTTAATTCACCAGTTTGGAAAGAAAGAAGGGTACCTTCTCTTCTAATTCTGGAAGGAAACATGAAAAGATTTAATTAAGGAAGGTATTTTGTGGTGAAGAGTACAGATGAGTGGGTGAATCTGGCTTGGGAGTGTGTGTAGCCAAAAGGGAGCTGGCTAGTAGACTTGGTACATTGCAAGGCTAAGAGGGCATGCTACCTGGAAGTTGTATTACATAGTGGCTATTCTGGAAGGAGTTACAGTCTGTTTACAGTCTGTAAACATTAGACATTTGAAATAACTTTAGAGAAAAAAAATGATGTACTTAAATTTTTGCCCAGCTTAATTATGTATGAGAATCTCCTAGAGAGCTTTCTTTAAAATACAGATCCTTGAGCCCCACCCCAGAAGCTTCAAGAGTTGTCCAAGAATCTGTATTTTTTAAAATAAGCCTTCCTATTGGTTCTGATTTAATTTGTTCTTAAAACTGTACTTGAGAAGCACTGGAATTCAGTAAAATAATAAACTGAGTATAATAAAACCTTAGAGGATGACATATCCTGAATTTATTCCTTGATTTAACTAAACATATCAAAGCATCTAATATGTGCCAGGTATTATGCTATGTTGTAGGCCTACCAAGATGAATAATATGGTCCATGCTTTTAAGCTCAGAGTCTAATAGAAGAGATATCAGCAGATAAATAAGACAGTGTGGTTAGTGAAATGATAGAACTGTGCAGGATGTTATGGGAGCAAATAAGAAGAGTACCTAACTGGCCCTGATTGGTTTTGGAGCCAGGGAGGGTGGCAGGATCAACAAAGCTTCACTAAAGTAGTTGAGCTTTTTGATACCAGGTAACTGACCCCTTATAATACCTTGTATTGTTCGTTTCAGTTGTTTTGCTTAGAAATCTTGATAATATAAATTATAAATTTCCTTGCTTTCATAAACAGAATTCATGTAGTTTAACCTTTTTATTGATGACTTAACATTTTCACATATTATCAATTATTTATGCCTCATAGCAAAATAGTGATACCTTTTATCACAGTATACAAGATTACTTTCTATTATCCACAATGGTCCCCAACTGCTGTGATTTTGCTGTTGTCATTTTTGTGTCCTATCCTCTTTGTTGCCAGTCTGCTAATTGTCTTATCTTAATGTCAATGTGGCTATCTGTAGAATATCTTATTTACTTACAGTTTTCCTTGGACAAAAGGATTTGGACCAAAAAAAAAATGTGAATAAGTAAAAAGTATGAAGCATTCTGTTAAACATATATTGATATATGCATTTTATGACATCTATTTTAACTGTTCAGCTATCTTGCTTTCTGTTATTTCAGAGCCATTTGATATACAGAATATAACTTCTTCGTTTTATAAGCAAAGAAACTGAGACTCAAAGATATCAGGGATAATTAGTAGCAATCAATGGATATAGTCTAGGCTTCCTGATACCAAGAGTTCCATTGTATAAAATGAGTAATTCTTAACTAGAGGTTACAGCAAAATCATTTGGAGAATTGTTCAAATTATGCATGCCAAGGACTGGACCCCAAAGTTACTGATTCAGTAAGTCTGACATGTATATTTCTTTTTTTTTAAGGACTTTTTTTTTCAGCTTTATTGAGATATAATTGACAAAAGAAGTTGTAAGATATTTAAAGTGTATATTGTGATGATTTACTATATTCTTACACATTGTGAAAGGATTCCTCCCATCCAGTTAATTAGCACATCCATCACCTCACATGTTTATTTATTATTTATTTGGTGAGAACATTTAAGTTCTATTCTCTTAGCATGTTTCGGTTATACTATAGAGTGTTATCAACTACAGTCACCATATCATATATTAGGTCCTCAGACCTTATTCATTTTAGAGCTGAAAATTTGTACCTTTATACCAATTTCTCCCTATTTCCCCCACCCCTGCAACCCCTGGCAACCACTTTTCTATTTTCTATTTCTATGAGTTTAACTTTTTATTTAGATTCCACATATAGGTGATAGCATGCAGTTGTTTTTTTTTTTTTTCCTCTGAGTGGCTTGTTTCACTTAGCATAATTCCCTCAAGATTCTGAATAATGGGATAATATTCCATCTCATGGCTGTATATCACATCTTCTCTATTCCTTCATCCATTGACAGACACTTGAATTGTCTTCATATCTTGGCTGTTGTGCACAGAACATGGGAGTGCAGATATCTCTTCAGTATCCTGTTTTCATTTCCTTTGGATATATACCCAGAAGTGGGCTTGCTGGATCATATGGTAGTTCTATTTTTAACTTTTTGAGGAACCCTCATTCTGTTTCCATGGTGGCTGAACCAATTTACATTCCCACCAGTAGTGTACAAGGGTTCCCTTTTCTCCACATGCTTACCAACACTTGTTATCTCTTGTCTTTTTGATAACAGCCATATTAAGAGGTGTGAGGTGCTATCTCACACTTTTGATATTCATTTCCCTTCTGATTAGTGATATTGAGCACCGTTTCAGGTATTTGTTGACCATTTGTCTTCTTTGAAAACATGTCTATTCAGTTCCTCTGCCCAATTTTTAAATTGGGTTTTTTGCTATTGAATTGTATTATTTCTTTATATATTTTGGATATCAACCCTTTATCAGATGTATGATTTGCAAATATTTTATCCCATTCCATAGGATGCCTTTTCACTTTGTTGCTCGTTTCCTTTGCTGTGTAGAAGCTGTTTTATTTGATGTAGTCCCACTTGTTTATTTTTTGCTTTTGTTGGCATGTATATTTCTAAAAAAAAAAACCTTGAAAGATTCTGATATACACCCCTGAACCACCATATTATAATCTGGCTCTTGTCTATATTCTAATAGATAAGGTTGCCATATATCAGATTTCGTTTCTGAAATATAAGCAGTAAATTCTTATAGAGTCTAGACCATGAGAAAGAGAGAGATTTTGGAGTTTACTCTGAGTGAGAAAGTCATTGGAGAGTTTTGAATTGAAGGGGGATATGATCTAACTTTCATTTTAAAATGATCACTCTAGCTACTATACGGAGAACAAATGGAGGGTGGTGGGAAAGTGAGTCAGTGAGGCTCTAGTGGGGAAATCAGTTAGGGGATGATTACATTAATTCAGGCAAAGAGATAGATAGAGGCTTTGAGGGTGGTAATAGTTGAGATGGTTTGAAATGAACGGGTTTTGGATATTTTTTTAAGGCAAAAGCAACAGAATTTGCTGACAAATCAGATATGCAGTATGAGAGGAGTTAAGTTTTAAGTTAAGAGTTAAGTTAACGCTTACGTTTTTGGCCCTTCAACTAACTAGAAGGCTAGAATTGCCTTTTACTGGATCAGAGAAAACTGGGAGAAGAATGGGTTTGGAAGGAAGATTGGGATATTGTTTTTAAATATGTTAAATTTGAGGTGCCTGTTAGACATCCAAATTGTAGTTAGGTGATATGGTAGTCTGAGGTTCAAGGGACTGCTCCAGGATGTATATAAATTTGGAATTCATCAACGTATTTATGACATTTTAAATCATAAGAGTAGATGAAATTGTCAAAAGAGCAAGTGTTGCAAGATATCCAAGAACTAAACCTTGGAACACTCTAACAATTAAGAGGGTAGAGAGATGAGGACAACCCAAATGGAGACTGAAAAGGCTTAGCCAGTGAGGTAGGAAGAAAAGCAGAACAGTATGATATCCTGTAAGTTAAGTGAAGAAAGTATTGAAAGAGGAGTGATTAGTTTTATCAGATGATAGAGTAAGATGGAAACTATTCATTGATTGTTGGATTTAGCAGTGTGGAAGCCATTAATGACCTTGATAAGGAATATTTCAGTGGGGTGACTGGGACAAAAGGTGTGACAGGAATGAGTTCAAAAGAGAATATAAGGAAAAGAATTAGAGACAGTTGAGAAGAGACAACTCTTTGGAGGGCTTTTGCCGTAAAAAGGAATAGAGAAGTGGTTTGGCAGCTAGAGGAAGACATGAGGTCAAGAGAAGGTTATTTTTTTATTTTTTTTTTTGCGGTACGCTGGCCTCTCACTGTTGTGGCCTCTCCCGTTGCGGAGCACAGGCTCTGGACGCGCAGGCTCAGCAGCCATGGCTCACGGGCCCAGCCGCTCCGCGGCATGTGGGATCTTCCCGGACCGGGGCACGAACCCGTGTCCCCTACATCGGCAGGCGGACTCTCAACCACTGTGCCACTAGTGAAGCCCAAGAGAAGGTTATTTTAAGATGGGAAAAATTATGGCATGGTTGTTCGCTGGTGGGAATTATCCAACAGAGAGGGAAAATTTGATGATGAAAGGGAGAATTGATAGAGCTACCTCTTTGATAAGAAAGAAGGGATGGGATTTTATGCATAAGAAGGAGATTTGACCTTAGAGACACAGACAGTTTATCTATAATAGCTGCAAGGAAAGCAGATTATATGGGTACAGATGCAGGGAGTGGATAGATAAGCGAAGAGCAGGTTGTAGAGTTCTCTTCTGATTGCTTCTGTCTCTGGAAGCAAGATTATTAGCTGTGCTTGAGGACAAGGAAGAGAGATTGGAAGTTTGAAAAATAGGAGTAAGTGTGAAATAGTTACCTAGGGGAGGAAAAGAGGAAATAGACTATGGAACTGATTGAAGGAGAGCTCCAAAGGTAGACTTGAATTTAAAATGAATCCAGTTAGCTTGAATGTATATTTTTCTGAACATTACACTCGCTAGCTGGGTTGCAGACATGGAATACAGGAAAAGGTGGATATAATCAGGGCTGGAGTTTTGTCTAATGAATACTATGTGAGGGAAGGGTAGAGGAGAGATTAAAATGACGAATAGCAGAATTTATGCTTAGTTAGGAAGGAAATGAAGGTTTGGAAGTGGAAGGGGGGACTTTGGAAGGTGTTAGGATCCATGAACTATAGGGACCTTTGGGGTCAAAGATTATTATTGGAGTTGGAGTGTTAGAGAGAGGAAGCTGCAAAGATAGGAGGTGGTGATTAGAGAGTCAGAGGATAAGCTACTGATATGGAATGTTCAGTGCTTTAAAGTGGAATGAGGGTGTTTATGAGTTTTCTTAGTGGCTATAATAATTATTTTGATGGATTGATTTGTTAGGTTCATGACTACAAAGAAGGAACCCCAGAAGAGAAGACCTACTATATAGAATTTTGGGATGTTGGAGGCTCTGTGGGCAGTGCCAGCAGTGTGAAAAGCACAAGAGCAGTATTCTACAACTCTGTAAATGGTAAAACATTTTTTATTTTTACCATATATTAATGGTCTCAGATCATCTGATGAGGAATGCTGGACTCATCTTAATTTAAGAAAGATCTAAGATACCCCCAACTCTTAATTTAAATCTGCATATCACATTCCAGTTCATGTTTTTTAGATTCTAACTATGTATTTCAGAACATTAGATATTTGCTTTGTCTAAGTGTTTCTATTTATATTATTGTCATAAACTAAATATTGAGAGATAGTTTGGGTACTCGACATAAAACATGGAACCTTCCAAAACACTGTCCCCTGGGAGTCCTGTTTCTTCAGTCAACTGAGTATATACCATTAGGAGTCCCATGGTCTAAGCCAGATGTCCCAGAGATACTGAGATTTTTTTTCATCTGCTCCTTAGAGTCCTGTGTAATTATAAAAGCTGCCTAAGGATGTTTTTAGGGGTGTAGAAATTTCATCCAGTTACAGATATACAAACACCTGGAGCAGACTTCCAGGTAGAGGTGTGTAATAGGACATAATTACAGTTCATAGAGTGCCTACTCTGTGTCCAGGAACTAAACTACTGACACCTGTGATTTACATATAGAATTTTTTTATCTTCTCTTTAATTCATTTTTTACCTTTTTTTTTTTTACTGTGAAATATAATTTCAACTTCTCTTTGATTGATGTACCAAAAGATTTAGTATCTTACCCCTTCCTTTCTGGTAGATGCTTAGCTATTAATTGGCCTTCATTTATACTATGCTTAGATCTCATTCTATATTAAGTAAGCATTGTAATTATTCAGTACCATCTTCATTACTTATATTCCTCTTTCAATATCTTATCCCATATCATAAGGTGTTGTAGATACTTCAAAAAAGTAGAGAAGGCTCTTGCCATTGGATGCATACTGTAGAATACAGGATGAGTCATGTTAGTTCAGACCTATGTCACATTTAGCTCGGAATTCTATCTGAAAGTGTCACAATCTAATTGAAGAAACAAAATATTCATAAATGAAACAAAACACAGTTTTAAGATGGTGACATTAATATATGACATCATAATGATACATGATAAAGTACATGATAATGGCATATATTAATAGAATGTATATAATTGAAAAAAACAGTAAGATAAGACTGGTATAGTATTAGGTGACTTGCTAAAGAGCAGGAGAGAAAGAAATGAAGCCTGGTTTAGATCTAGGATCAAGTGATAAACTTGGATTATATCAGTCAAATGACTTGTCAAAGTTGATATCAATCCAATTTGGCAAAGAAAAGTTTGGATAAATAATACTTTTTCTGTTTAGATCTTTTTGACAAAGAGTTAGGATAAAAATTATAAATAAATAATAAAGTTAAAGACCATTCAGATCCTAGAAACTTTATGGAATTCTGAGTTGTAAGCTTAGTAAGTACTGAAGAAATCCATCTAAATCCATATTTATTTGGTTATCTTTTCTATACCTTCTCTCCATTAGTGATTTGTGTCTTCCTTAAATATTATTGAAGTAATTTCATATATCCTATGTTAGTTTTACAAACAAGACTGAGAGATATTCCTGTTTCTTAAAAAAAAAAAACTCCCTATTAAGAGCAATCTTAATAGGGACTCACAGACATAGAAAACAAAATTATGGTTACCAAAGGGGAAAGGGAGGGAGGGATAAATTAGGAGTTTGGGATTAGCAGATACAAACTACTATATATAAGATAGATAAACAATAAGGTCCTACTGTATAGCACAGGGAACTATATTCAATATCTTGTAATAACCTATAATGGAGAAGAATCTGAATATATATATATATATATATATATCTGAATCACTTTGCTGTACACCTGAAACTAACACAATATTGTAAATCAACTATACTTCAATGAAAAAGAAAGAAAAATCAGTTTCTGTGTTCTTCGAGCCTACCTCTGGAACATTTCTCTTGGTAGAAGTGTTCAAGGTTCTTTACTCCATCTACCATCCTTAGTTTTCTAAGAAACAGAGCATAAGGATCACTCCATTCAAATACAGTCTATTCTTAGCAATAACTTCCTTCCCTCAATACCCTACCTCTTCCCACTGTGATGAATGAGGCTGGTAATCCCCAAAGGAAACCTGTAAAATGTCTCTACCTCTCTATTTTTAAAGATTTAGAACATATTCTGATCAGCTATCACCCTGACTTCTTTCCTTTGGGCCTCACTGTGTCCCATCCCTTCTAGCTCATAATCTACAAAGCAGGAACTCTCAGCCCAAATGAAAGAAGGAAAATAAGGAAAAAGGTGCTCAATGCACTTAAAAGCTCAAAAGCCTTAAATAGAGATCCTCAAAAAATAAACTCTTCCCTGTGCATCTAATAGCTCATTTAGGCCTTTGTAATATTTTCACTCTCCCAACCAAACCCACCCATAGTTTTGTGGTATTTATACCTAGGAAATAAGGAGAGGAGAAGTATCTTCCACTCCCTTTGCCCTGAAGTGACTTTATTCTGTCTTCCTCTAGTCTTTTACTGTCAGAATACTTGATTTCAAATTCCGCTACCCCACTTACCATGTGATCTAGGGTAAGTTACTCAACCTCTCTGAGCCTCAGTTTCCACATGTGTAAAATGAAGATAATAATTCTTACCTCATAGGACTGTTCTGAAAATCAAATTAGATGCCAGACGTAAAGCACAATATTTACCACATAAATACTGAATAAATGTTAGCTATATTCTTTAACGGTAGCTATTTATTCCTTTTTTAAAATCTATCCTTGTTCACGTTTCCTTAATGCCTAATAGAGCCCCTCATTGAGGAAAGTAGAGTGAATGCAGTTGGACACAGGGGCAAGTGTCAGATCTCTATTTTTTCCAGATCCCAGGAGAGATACAGATTTATCTGAACTAACTGGAACTAGTCAACTATAATTTGCACAAGCACCTTAGTTACACAATGTCTGTAAAAACTAGAGGAGCCAAATAATTCTAACTCTTATGCCCTTCTTTTTCAAATTTACATATCTTACATCTTGAAGATGGAAGAATCATCAGTTTCACATTCTCTCTTCACAGTAGAATCTGGGTAATATAGGCAAGGGTTGGGGGTTTAAAAGCCTATTGTCTCTTGATCACAAGATGGTACCCTAAATTTCACTAGGCATTAAAGCTTTTCCTTTTTTGTCAATATCATATTGTAATAACCTGCTTTACCTTTCTGTCTAGGATCTTAACTGATTCTGTTTAATTGTATTTCTAAACCTTATTACATTTTGCTATTTTTCAATCTCTTAAAAGTCCATCTGTTTTCTACTATTCATACTTCTTGACTATCTTTTCCTACCTCCTTCTAGTGGCATATTTCTTTTGCTTTGTTAACTAGATCTCTTACAGGTAGAGCAAGCTTACATAGCTAGCCGTTAATCCGAAGAACTAAATGATTAGACTTTTGAGTTGATTAGGTTCAGGTGATCTACAAGAAAACCTCTTGTCAGCTAAAGAATAGGAATTGTATCAAATTAAATCAATACCATTTTAATAAATTTTTATTATTAAATATTTTAATGAGTGTAAGTAATACGTGTATGTATGATGTCTATGACAGATGCACAGTGTGGAAAAAAATAACCTTTTTGAATGAATATAATCTCCTATATCCTTGAAGTAGTTTTGATTCTTTTTATTGATGAAGTAGTTCTGTAATTAGGACCAGGCAGAATAGGCACTCATTAAGTGTTGAATGAAGAAAAAAAGAAAAGACATTCTAAAAGTTTAATGACATCTGTCAGCCCTTGTAGAATTTTTTAAAAGTTATATAACTGACAAAGAAAAGCTTTTAGATAATTATTTTTAAATAATTATTTGCAAGAACTTACAGAGGAAATTTTAAAATAATTGTGTCTGAGTTTGTTAGTCGTACCAAAATGTATTCAGTAAGCAACCTAATGTTTTGCCAATTGTGAAATGAAGAGGAGTTGTTACAATATTGACATTATTTTCTTTGGTTATTTTAGGTATTATTTTAGTCCATGACTTAACAAATAAGAAGTCATCCCAAAACTTGTATCGTTGGTCATTGGAAGCTCTCAACAGGGATTTGGTGCCAACTGGAGTCTTGGTAACAAATGGGTAAGCCCAGATTACTTCACAGTTGGTTTGAAATGCTATAGCAATACCAGGAATGTACCCTCCAAAATAACATTCTGTAAAATGTTTGATTTGCAAATATTTTCTCCCACTCTGTAGATTGTCTTTTCATTCTCTTAACAGTATCTTTCACAAAGCAATAGTTTTTCATTTTGATGAAGTCTAATTTCTCTTTTATGTATTATGTTTTTAGAATCATGTATAACAACTCTTTGCCTAATCCCAGATCATGCAGGTTTCCTCCTGTGTTTCTTCTAGAAGTTTTACAGGTTTTGGTTTACTTTTAGATCTATGATCTGTTTTGAGTTAGTTATAATGTGTGAGGGTTTGGTTGAGGTCGATTTTTGTATATGAATGTCCAATTGTTCCAACATTATTTGTTTCTCTGAATCCTAATCTTCTTCATAATGGTAGTTAAATATAGTGGCCTGAAAGATGCAAGGTTTTTTGTTTTTGCCTAAGTGGTACAGAGCATATAATACAATACCTGGTTATCTGTCTCTTTGTGATGTTAAGGTGTTATCAGACTTATCCATTCATGATAAAATTCCCCATTTGCTTTTTACCTAATGATTTAAAAAGAAAAAAAGGATTTTGAGATCAAATTTCAAATTGGATATAAGATTTAATGAAAGAAAGTGAGAAAAAGGAAAGTTAAAAAGAGAAATAAGAGAACAGATTGTAAATATACATATATTATGTGCAACATATATGTTATGTTACATATATACAATAAATATATATGTTAATGTACAAGAGATTATGAAAGACTGCAAGTGACAAATGTGTATCAAAAATGATGTTTGATAAAATATATACAAAAAGTTGTATGTAAGCCAGAGTTAGAGTATAAGGGGAAAAAAGTCCTAAAGGAGGGCACTTTCAAAACTTTATTCTCTAATAAAGCAAATTTCAGTTTTGGACCATGTCTCCTAAGTCAACATTGATGTTAGTAAGAAGAATTAAAGGCCTTGAACTCAAACTGTTGTTGGCTTTGATGCAGTAATTAGGATGATAGTATTTTTATGAAATAGGAGGTAACATAATTCAAAACAATTTTGTTCCAAGTCTGAACAGTAACTGAGGCTCTGTAAGGTTATTGTGAAGGGCAAAAAGATTTGGTAAGTTCTTGTGCATGGGCGCACACACAAACACAATTTAGATTATTCAAAGAGAAAGAAGAGTGATGTCAAAGGAAGGAAAAAAATTATGCTCACCTGGTTTGTATTGATTGGGTTATGCAATATTGATTTACTGTCATAAGGTGTTGCAACCAGATTTTGCTGACTGTTATAAACTGAGCTTATAATATGTCAGAACTCCAAATCTGTTTCATTTCTCACATGTGAGTAGAATTTATATTAATTGAACAACATTGGGCTCTATGTTCCTTTCAGTAATAGAAAGACAGTGACCCAAGGCCACTAACCCTAAGTGATTCTTACTACCTGTTCTGTGTCTCCCACAGCTCTCGTGTCAGGACAAACAACTATTTGGTACTTAATTCTTTCCTTTTACTATTCATTTTGCATTTCAGTTGTTTCTTTCCCTTTCCATTTGTTGAATCCATCTTTCCCCAGGCTGTAGCATCACCTATGGTTGATTTATACTGGCCTTCAGCATTCCTATTTCTGATTTTCCTAAAATGATCTATTTTTCTTTACTATTCATAGACAGAAATGAGTATGGTAGGTGTAAAGCTTATGCATACCCCAGGAGGTACCCAGAAGCTTGACATTTTCCCCTCTGGCAAAAGGCGTGACTGCCATGGTAGGTAGGGTACTGGGTTTTCTCTCCACGGAGGTTTGAATCCACTCTCTGCATCTACCCAGAAAAATTCCTGAGCTGTTAGCCTTAGAAGACAGAGCTTTGGGAGAAGTCAAGTCAACCTACTTTCATATACCTGGTGGGCACTCAGTTTATTCAAGTAGTCTGTAAAGACTCATGGGACAAATTTTGAGTAGTTGAATTAACAATTGGAACTTGAAAGATGGCGAGGATTGATTGAAAAAATGAACAACTAGGTGGGAGAAAAGTAAGTTTATAGGTAATGGGTGAGCAAGAGTCAGTGAAGTATCTGTAAAATAGTGCGAGTAGTTGCATTTAAATATTACACATCTACATCAGAAAGGTAAATTCTATTCACCTCTTCATTATTATTTATCACAGGGATTATGACCGGGAACAGTTTGCTGATAACCAAATCCCACTGTTGGTAATAGGGACTAAACTGGATCAGATTCATGAAACCAAGCGCCATGAAGTTTTAACTAGGACTGCTTTCCTGGCTGAGGATTTCAATGCAGAAGAGATTAATTTGGTGTGTATTTTTTACTAATGCATGTTTGTATTATTATCAGGTAAAGGCAAAACCAAAGACTTCGAAAGTTCTGTATTCTCACAGAGGAAGCTTTATATTTGAAATCAGGCATTTAGGTTCTAGTCCAAAAGGTAATGAAGATTGGAGCCAACATAGATTATGAGACGGGCAAAGCCTCCTTATATGCTGACCTGTTGGAATGTTCAAACTTTGTTTTATTCTTGCTTTAGAAAAGCCTCTTAGCTTCTTAAACTACAGAATTTACCTTAAAGGGTAAACAAGTATGTAAATGAGAAAATTACAAACTGTAAACTAGGAGTGCTTCATAAGCATTAGTTTATATAAACTAATGTATAGTTAGTAATGTATAAGCATTAGTTTATACTATGGATTGAGTCCCTTCCTGAGACATTTAGCTCAATTAGAACTGGACATTAAGAAGGCTAGAAAAGTTCTCATATAAGCTAGTTAGTGTTGCCTAGAGAATGATCCTGGCCAGCAGCTTCAGTCATGGTTTGTATGTCATTGTTCACAAGTAGGATTTCTGCAACATATCAACGCACTGGCATTCCAGACGTGGTGGTGGTAGTTTAATACCACTAATGGCTAACATTCATTAAGGACTTATTAGTGCCAAGCACTGTTCTAGTGCTTTATGTACATTATCTCACATGCATCGTCTTCACATCAATCCTATAAGGTAGGTACTATAAATACCTCCATTTTAAAAATGAAGACTAGAAGCAAAGAGGGGTAATTAGGCTAAGGTTACACAGGTCAAACCAGGCACTCTGACTCCAGAGCCCATGCTCTACAACTAAGCCTGTTTTCCACTTAATTATCCTTCACCTAACATTTAGAATCTCGGAGCTGAAAGAATTGTTAGAAATCATCTAGATCACCAATTACTCAAACCTGACTGTGTATTCAATATTATAGTATTTGTGAAAATTTTTGAATAAATGCCCCACAGCTGGAGCTTTTTATTTATAAGGTTTGACAGAAGGACTCAGTAATTTTTTTTTTTTTTTTTTTTGTGGTATGCGGGCCTCTCACTGTTGTGGCCTCTCCCGTTGCGGAGCACAGGCTCAGCGGCCATGGCTCACGGGCCCAGCCACTCTGCAGCACGTGGGATCTTCCCGGACTGGGGCACGAACCCTTGTCCCCTGCATTGGCAGGCGGACTCTCAACCACTGCGCCACTAGGGAAGCCCCGGACTCAGTAATTTTAACTAATAACTCAGCTGATTCTGATGCCCTTTCTCTGTGAATCAACATTGGTGAACGCGGCTTGGTTCAACTCCACCTGTACCCCCATAATTGAGTCAGCTTCTGCCTGCCATTCCATTGTTTTTTACATTCTGCTTTGCAGTGCAGATGCTTTATTTTTCTCAGCTACCACCATGGAATATTCAGCATAAATGCCCAGGTAGTCAACACTGGACCATCATATTGCAGAGAATTCCTGTTACATAGAATATATAATATCCTTGTCAAAGAAGTACTGAGGTTACTTTGTTTGAACATTGTTTCCAAAGGGAAATTTACCACTGAATAGCTTAATTTGTTCCAGCAATTACTTTTTTTTTAATAATAAAAGTAGCTGGCATTTATTAAGTGCTTACACATGCTAGACACATACTATTTTACTTTTAATGTATTTTAGAATGTATCTGTTTCCAGTGCCTGTGGGTTTCTGTGACAATCGTCTAGATATGTGCTTTTCCTATTTTACTTGCAAAGTCAGGGCGATCTTTAATTGTTAACAAAATGTAAAGGTACTCAAGTGGCAAACATGGTCTTCACAGAATTCACATACAACATACTTATGGCCTTTTATCAGTGTACACCTTCAAGAACACAGCAGAAACAAGAGGGTCTTGAGGATGCAGGGAAGAAAAAATGAGGAGGAAAATTGGATAAGAGTTTCAAAAAGAGGTAACAGTCAAAAAGACTCAGCAAGTAAATATAAAGTCTCAAGTAAAAACTAATTTAACACTGTTAGTGCTAGCATCTTTGGTTACTGTATGAATTTACTTAAAATTATTAAAAAGTAAGAATTAAAAAAAAAAAAAAAAGTAAGAATTAACATAACTGTATACATCAAAGATAGAATCAAAGCTTTCTTGTGCCTGGAAAAAAAGAAGACAAGTTGTTTAAATTATAAACAGGGAGGAGGTTACTTATTTTTTTAAATCCTATTAGGTTTTTTTGTGTCTAGCACAAATTTTCCTCTGTTATGTGTTTACTTCAAAGTGATCATTCTGAAGCATCTTCCCTAGTTAATGTGTCTTTCTCAAGCTTAGGCAAGCATTTAGAGCTATCAATTTTCAGGCTTTGCCCTACACCATGATCAATAGCAGATAGTTATAGTTCTTTCAGATCTAAAATTTTCTTCCTAAAATCATAGGGTTTCTCTAGCCTGGTCAACCTGAAATTGTGGAGGCTTAGAAATAAGTTTTGGGGAGGTTTTGTCTGTTTGATGTTTGATTTAATTTTTGTATTTAGTACTTTAGCTCTATTTGGAGTCATCTCTGAAGTCTTTTGACAATCTGATGATTATGTGATCAATATCTGTTTTGTAAAACATATCTAATACAGATCTAGCTAAGGTTTGTCTTTTATATGCCTCAATTGCTGTATAAATGTGTTCAAACATGATTTCAGATACAACAGTTTACACGATGACATTTCAGTCTGCTTAATCCACATATAGAATTATCTTTTATTATGTTAGGTGCTTTTGTGTCTGAAAATTCAATCTGATGGCATTTTCTTGGGATGAAGAAAGAAGGAAACTAACATTTCAGTACCTACTATGTGTCAGACATGCATTATCTCATTTAATTTTCACAAAAATCCTATGGGTCAAGTATCGCTATCTCCATTTCACAAATGAATAAGCTCAACTTTAAAGGTTTAGTAACCTAACCAATGTCACACAATCTAGAGATGTTGGGATAGATACTCAGCTTCAGAGCCTGCTGTCTTCAAAGACCTCTGATTTTTCTTTTACTCTATGATCTTTGAAAAGTTGTAGTCTCTCTTTTCTTTTGTGGTTTTGGAAAATGTATAGCTTCTGGTCAGAATTTAAAATGTGAGCCTTGAATGTTGTATATTGGTAAAATAGGGATTGTTACAAAATGCATTGGAAAGGAATCATGTGGGCTTAGAGATTACAATCAGAATAAATGCAACAATAATAACTTCAGTGATTTCCCAAGGGACACAGGTGATCTATAACCGAAAAAATAAATACTAACCTTGCAAAGGAGCCTATATGATATCCCCATGGTTGGGTCTTAGGTGGCATTTGAGGTACAAATCAAAGTACTCAGTCGCTTAAGTTGGCAAGTCAATGATGACAAGCTAAGGCAATTCAACACTGGAATTCCAGGAAAGGGATAGTAAACCTTTTAAGGTCTTTACTAATCATTGCAATGTACTAGTCACTTCATTATAATGTTTCAGATTCTTTTGTCTCTTCAGAGCCCCATTTTTTCCTATTTGTATCCTAATAGTAAATATCTGTTGTTTATTATTAAAAATAATATTTAATGATATTTTAAAATAAACTTTTCTATTGTTTATTTTAACCAAAAAATATATCTATTGTTTATTATTATCTTTATGGCCTACCAAGAGATGTAGTGCCTTGCATTCAGTGAGTGAGAAATCCCTGGCCACCGTTCTGTTTGTTTTTTGCTCCTCCTGCTCTTTGTTTTCATGCTTCCTACTATTCCTAAGAACTTCATAGTACTTAAGTTAGTTGAGCACTGGTGAGTAACTAGTACTAAAAAGTGAAGTGTTGTCCTCAGAGTGGGAGAAAATATTTGCAAATGAAACAACTGACAAAGGATTCATCTCCAAAATATACAAGCAGCTCATGCAGCTCAATATCAGAAAAACAAACAACCCAGTCCAAAAGTGGGCAGAAGACCTAAATAGACATTTCTCCAAAGAAGATATACAGATTGCCAACAGACACATGAAAGGATGCTACAACATCACTGATCATTAGGGAAATGCAAATCAAGACCACAATGAGGTATCACCTCACAACGGTGAGAATGGCCATCCTCAAAAAATCTAGAAACAATAAATGCTGGAGAGGGTGTGGAGAAAAGGGAACCCTCTTGCACAGTTGGTGGGAATGTAAATTGATACAGCCACTATGGAGAACAGCATGGAGGTTCCTTAAAAAACTAAAAAGAGAACTACCATATGACCCAGCAATCCCACTACTGGGCATATACCCCGAGAAAACCATAATTCAGAAACAGACATGTACTACAATGTTCATTGCAGGACTATTTAAAATAGCCAGGACATGGAAGCAACCTAAGTGTCCCTCGACAGACGAATGGATAAAGAAGATGTGGCACATATATACGATGGAATATTACTTAGCCATAAAAAGAAACGAAATTGAGTTATTTGTAGTGAGGTGGGTGGACCTAGAGTCTGTCATACAGAGTGAAGTAAGTCAGAAAGAGAAAATAAATACCATATGCTAACACACATATATGGAATCTAAAAAAAAAATTAAAAATAGTTCTGATGAACCTAGGGGCAGGACAGGAATAAAGAAGCAGATGTAGAGAATGGACTTGAGGACACGGGGAGGGGGAAGGGTAAGCTGGGACGAAGTGAGAGAGTAGTAGCATTGACATGTATACACTACCAAATGTAAAATAGATGGCTAGTGGGAAGCAGCTGCATAGCACCGGGAGATCAGCTAGGTGCTTTGTGACCACCTAGAGGGGTGGGACAGGGAGGGTGGGAGGGAGGTGCATGAGGGAGGGGATATGGGGATATATGTATACATATAGCTGATTCACTTTGTTATATAGCAGAAACTAACACACCATTGTAAAGCAATTATACTACAATAAAGATGTTTTAAAAAAAGTGTTTTTAATAGCTCTATTTCTGCTTTTGAAGGTAAATGTAGGCAGGTCACCTAATTAGTATGTTGGTTTTGTTGTTAGTAAGACATTAACAATCCTGTCTCCCTTTATGAATTATTTGATGGTGAATACAGTGGTTCAGTGTCCTCTAAAATTGCCTAAATAACAAAGAGTAAGTGGCCTCACCTTCCTTTAGCACTTTCCTCTTTGCTGTGTGCATGATAATTTGAAAATTACTTGAATATTTTATGAGAGTATTATGCCTAATATTTTACTATAGAAATGTGCAAGAGAAACAGTAATGACTCACAAAGAGCTTATGTTTCCTAACGTTTAATTGTGGATCTTATGTTTTATCTTCTAGGACTGCACAAATCCACGGTACTTAGCTGCAGGTTCTTCCAATGCTGTCAAGCTCAGTAGGTTTTTTGATAAGGTAATGGCTTCAATTAAGTTATTTTTAAACTTAATTTATGTATTATGAGAGTTTCAATTCTTTGTAGAATGCTTTGTCCTTTTATTCCTTCATCCTAAACTTCACAGCCTGAATACTACTTGTTTTGATCTCTTATCTGTTGATGTAATTGCTCAAGGCCTGCTGACATGTTTATTCTATCACCAGTGTTCTCTAAGCAAAGGATGAAAGCTACTGTATTCAAATGGGGTTTTTTAAGATACCTAATTCCCTCCTTAAAACAATTTATGTTTCCGTATTTTCTAGCATTTTTGTGCTTATTCACCACACCCAAGTCCCCACAAAAGGCACTTAAACTGAGGACATTCTGCTTAAAGCCCTGAGTTATTTTTGCTCTCCCAGCTACTAATATTCTCCATATAAATGTTACTGCTACTTTTAAGGCTAGGTCATCTTCTTGATTCCCTAATTTTCCCTATCAGAAACCTTTGCATTCCAATTATTCACTGTTACCAGCATCATCTTATTGTCCAGAACTGGAATGAAAATGCAGCATTTTCAACATACTGGTAAATTAGAGCACTGTTTGTCTTTCCTTCACAAGGCCATACAGCTGCATTGCATACAATATTGACCAAGTTAAATTGTTTACCCAATGTTGACGTTGTGTAGTAAAGTAAAATAGGATGTATTTCTGTATTATTATTGAAAAAGATTAATTTCTGTCTTATATTTCCTTTTACAAGTAATCTCCCAAGAAAAAAATTTCCCTCCTCATAGCTCTTCTTTATGAATCATTTTTCTTTTAACTATTTAGAAATCTAATATTTGGCTCTTTTGTCCAATAGGTCAGCATAAGATGAGCCCCACACTTCGTCCCTGTTTAATATTAGGCCACTGGGAAATTTTTGCTTTATTGCAGAACTTCCCAACTGGTGTGTGGCCAAAAGGGTACAGGTGCACTGAGATAGTGATCCCCTCAGTCCTCAGAGCAGCCAGAGCCCCTGGCCTGGCTCTTCCATTTACTCCATTTGTACATTTGCTAATGTATAAATATTAGCATTTTCTAAATGTGTCATGACATGAAAAAATGGTTGGAAGCACTGCAAGGAACCAAATTTTCTCTCCACATTGTTTTCAAACTTAAAACGTAAGAACTTCCATTTGTTTAGATCCGTGGCCGCTATCTATGTCCCCTAGGAGCAGCATCATATAGATCTGTGTCTGACATGGAAAGATCCCACAATATATTATTTAAATTTTAAATAATTTATTAATTTTAAAATTAAAAAAGTAAAATGTGGGCTTCCGTGGTGGCGCAGTGGTTGAGAGTCCGCCTGCCGATGCAGGGGACACGAGTTCGTGCTCCGGTCTGGGAAGATCCCACATGCCGTGGAGCGGCTAGGCCCATGAGCCATGGCCGCTGAGCCTGCGCATCCGGAGCCTGTAATCCACAACGGGAGAGGCCACAACAGTGAGAGGCCCGCGTACCGCAAAAAATAAATTAATTAATTAATTAATTTAATGTAATGTAATAAGTTATATCCTACAGAAACAGTGGGTTATAGATCAGTGTGACCCAAGTTGTCAGGCAAGACTACTTAAAAAAAAAAATTAGAGGGAACTTGGTTGGTTTTAAGAAGAGAGCAAGTTTTGATAAGAGGAGACTTCCCTGGTGGTCCAGTGGTTAAGACTCCGTGCTCCCAATGCAGGGGGCCCGGGTTCAATCCCTGGTCAGGGAACTAGATCCCACATGCCACAGCAAAGATCCCTCATGCCAGCAACTAAGAGCCGGCACAGCCAAATAAATAAATAAATAAATAATTTTTTAAAAAATGGTTTGATAAGAGAAGGACATCGCAAGTTGAGGGCAGGGAATTATGAGCAAAATTGAAAAGCAGCTTCTCTCTTGGTTTCCTAAATCACAAACAAAGTCAGGTGGATTAAGAGGTTGGCCAGGACTTCCCTGGTGGCACAGTGGTTAAGAATCTACCTGCCAAGGCAGGGGACATGGGTTCCCTGTTCCTGGTGGATCCCACATGCCACGGAGCAACTAAGCCTGTGCGCCACAACTACTGAGCCTGCACTCTAGTGCCCCAAGCCACAACTCCTGAGCCCACGTGCCACAGCTATTGTAGCCAGCACGCCTAGAGCCTGTGCTCTGCAACAAGAGAAGCCACCGCAATGAGAAGACCACGCACCGCAACGAAGAGTAACCCCCGCTCGCCGCAACTAGAGAAAGCCTGCACGCAGCAACGAAGGCCCAATGCAGCCAAAAAATAATTAATTAATTAATTTAAAAAAAAAAAAAAGGTGGGCCTGACCTCCATCCTGAGGTGGTTGCCTGAAAGCAAGGGACTTGGCAGCTAAGATATGACTTTACATCATATCTTCCAGAATTTAGTGTAAAGATTTCTTTTCCAAGGGACTTCCCTGATGGCGCAGTGGTTAAGAATCCACCTGCCAATGTAGGGGACACAGGTTTGAGCCCTGGTCTGGGAAGATCCCACAGGCTGCAGAACAACTAAGCCCACCAGCCACAACTACTGAGCCCACGTGCTGCAACTACTGAAGCCTGTGTTCCTAGAGCCCATGCTCTGCAACAAGAGAAGCCACTACAATGAGAAGTCCATACAGTGCAACGAAGAATAGACCCTGCTCGCTGCAACTAGAGAAAGCCCGCGTGCAGCAACAAAGACTCAAAAATTAAATAAATAAAAGATTTCTTTTCCAAAGGGGAATCTAATCCTCTTCCACACTCCCTTCGCTAATAGTAATTCCTAACCACTCTAGAGTAATAGAATTTTCCTGTCCTACCCTGGAGAGAGGAAGGAAAATCAGTCCTGTCATAGTTTTTGTGGTGTCAGGTATTTTAGATGGGTACTAATCATGAACCAGCTTTTCTACCTTTGAGGCCAGTGAGTGCAACTTTACCCTGAGTCTCTTGTGGCTAAAAGTAACCCATCCATAGTCTTGAAGATAAAAACAATCCAGATGATATGGCTGTCAGGCCAATGAGAGCAAGCTGCTGCAGGCCTGGAAGAAGATGCTCTGCTTTATTCTGAGGAAGTTCCTAGCTTCATAATTCTAGATTCTAATGTCTTAGAGTTAATCTCCAGCTAATCTGTATTCTAATCTGCTGAACTTTTCTTAATCACATGTAAAGCTCTGTGTAAAGAAAATAATACTGCCTCTGTCACCATTGCAGTTTCTCAAGTGTTAGGACAGAGTTCTTTTTTTTTTTTTTTAATGTTTTTCATCATGTGACTGTAGAGAGCAAACGTATGGACACCAAGGGGGGAAAGTGGCGGGGGGGGGGGGGATGAATTGGGAGATTTTGATTGACATGTATACACTAATATGTATAAAATAGATAGCTAATAACCTGCTGTATAAAAAATAAATAAAATAAAATTCAAAAAAAACGTTTCTCATCATGTGAAAATATGGTGCTCTTAAACTCATTATGTTAGGGCATATATTTTAAAGGCTTCTTTTCAGTAGTAGTGATGGATTTGTACAGATACATCCACTGCTTTACCTTATTTCTCTTACTGACTAAATACAGACAATTTCGAAACTGCTGAATTAAGGGTGCAGATTAAGTCGGAAAAGAAGTTAATTGACTGCTTTTGATGTTGTGTCATCTGTCTCCATTAAGGACCGACAGAATTTACAACTGTGTTTACTAGAGGGATGTGGCAGTTTACTACATTATACAGACAGACTCCTCTTTAAAGAATAGGTATGCTATTGTAGTAGCAAAAGTGCTTTGCTTTTATCTTATGGATTCTGTTTGGTACCTTTTGGGGCTGACTGCTAGGAAACTTTGAGCCAAATTTGCAGCCGTACACTAGGAATTGCATGGGATGTCATGTCACTCTCTGGTTATTTAGTCTTTTTTTGTTGTTCATGTATTTTTTGACCTATCATTAATGCTTTTTGGAACAAGAGGCAGGCTTTTATAAAAATACTTCCACAATCCTGATCTCATTAGCACCAGATTTAACTCATTGTACTAGATGTCTGTGCTGTTGAAAAGACTCTTAATTTGGGTATATACCTTTTAGTGCCGTTAGTGGCCATTGCAGTTACCACCTTTTCAAGGTATATGTGCTAAGCCCTTAAAATCTTTGTTTTTCACAGGTCATAGAGAAGAGATACTTTTTAAGAGATGGTAATCAGGTCTGTATCTATCTTTTCTTGATAAAATGATTTCTTGAAATTGGAGAGAGGTTTGACTTATTTGAAATTAATTTCCAAATTTACTTTTGAAATTTTTTTTACAAAGTGGGGTCGGTGGGAGTCCTTTGCAGGCCCAAGCAACTGACTTTCTTCTGTCCTGTTAAATACAAAAGAAAAAATCAGATCAAGGGAAAATAAAGGTCTAAGAAACAAAAAGAATCCAGAGATAAGTTTACATTATAAAATAATAGAATTGCTTGAGACTCCAAAGGCATATATCCAGAGTCTATCACAATGCAAATAATTCATATAAAAGTCCAATAGGTGAATATTATGAGATTCACCACCATCCTGTCTGATTTAGATGGCACTATCACCAATTGCTTGGCAAATGTTTTTCATTTTGGTAGAATTTATTTTTATTATTTAATCTGCTGTGGTTTTCTGAGTAAAACCGCAGAAAGATAGTTCTTTAAAGAATGACAGCCCAACATACAGAAACAGAAAATAAGGAGAACATTTTAAAGGCTATTAGCATTTGAACTCTGCCTGCTTGAGTCCTAATATGATTATCTTTCTTGCCTACAGATTCCAGGCTTTCCTGATCGAAAAAGGTTTGGGGGAGGAACATTAAAGAGCTTACATTATGACTGAATTACACTCATCCTTTGAAGAGTAAGCAAGCAGTGGCAGTTTTTCACAGCTTTCTTCTTGCTGTGTCAGTTATTAATGTCTCAGGCTTTTAACGAAATCATCTTAAAATGCCACCCTTCAGCCTCACCCTTTAATGGAAAACTGAAAGGAAGTAACAGCGTGGGAAGTCCAAACTTTGTCCCCATTCTCTCTGTTCCTCACCTTTCTGTCCCTGTTTATAGATTATATAAAAGCCTTGTGGAAATACGAGATGTCAAAATGATGCAGTAAATGAGCAGCGACAGAATGCTGCAGAGAAAATTTACTCTTGCCCAGAACTGGAGGGTTTTTATGAGTCTGTAATTTTCCCACATTCCTTGCTGAAGGCTTAATTAAGTACTTCAAAAATGTATCTCCTTCAAAAATGTATCTCTATTGTTTTACCTTCTGAGGGGAAAGGTTATGTTAACCAGCCCTGAGTTGTCCACCCCAAACACTCTGTCATTTTCAAAGAAGCAAAATGGTGTTATTTAACTGCTTCCACCTTCATCACACAAAAGGATGCCTAATAATAGCAACCCTTGTCTCTCTCTCCTCTCCTTTGCAAATGGCTCAGTGGCTGGAAGAGACGGACTAATAGCTGGAGTTAAATATAAATAGATTAATAATACATAGAGAACAGCAGTACCAGAAAAGAAGAATTATGCGAGAAATTGACAGCTCACTAAATCCTTCACTCTTTAGGTTACAGCTGTCTGCACCCTCTTACTGTTTTCTGTTTGGAAATAGGTAGGGTGAAATCTAAGACCTGCACAAGGGCAGTAAGAGAGATTTACAGCCTCTTCAGTTTTTATTTTTATTTTTGAAGGAAAGATCAACTCCTAAAATGTCCCTTAACTATAGTCCGTAAACTAAGAATATTATTCTTTGTGTCAACAATGTATTTATGGAGAGAAGTAAAAATAACTTCCACAGCAACACATTTACATGAATTATGGACTAGGATTCTTGGATTTCATAATCCAAAATTTGGCGGGGTTGTATATGCATAATTGTTCATCACTACTTTTTTTACCCATCTTTTTTGCTTGTGTACTTGCCTTTGCCCCAGTCTTTGTTAATATATAAACCTGTTTTACGAAAACTGTAATTTGCTGCCTTATTCAACAACTCCTTTTCACATGTATTCTTCTCTCTAGGAGGTCTCTGCACTCCTGATTTTGCTCCATATTAAAGTATAATAATAATAAATACACAGTTTCAGCTTCTCATTTTAAAACTAGGGGAAAAAAAAACACTAAAATCTCTTTCTATTCCATACTTTGGAAATCAAGGTGTGCTGAAAGAGGATATTAAAATGACGATGTTAGAGAGTGCTTTGAGAAAGTCTGTCTTGGGAATTTGGCAAGGGATTTTAAAGCACTTTTCATCAGCTAGAATTTTCTCCAGTCTTTCTTCACATCCTCCCCCACAAGAGTTAGCCCTGATTTCTTTTTTGACATAAAGGAGAGCTATGCAAATCAGGATCTGTATGTGGAATTTGGCACAAGTATTTTGTGACAGTGGCTGTGCAGTTAAGAAGTAGAAACTAAATGCATATGCAGAAGACCTAAACCAACTGAAGCTCTTTGTATTCCTCTTTTAAAAAATAAATCAATAACCCTTAATTAGAAAGAAGATCTATTCCAATTTCTCTATTTTCTCCCTTATTAAGAAATAAGTGAAAATAACCTATCACTGATGGCTTCAGGGTCAACCTTGAAAAATTAACAATACTCAACTTCATTTGTTCTTGCTGTCAGGCTTGACTCCTGAATTACAGTTTTCTAAGAAAAAATGATTTTAATCATCTAAGGTAAGTTTGTTGCAGCATTAGTAGCAGCAAAATAAGGTTGTTGGCCAAAGTGAATGTTATTAGCCAGAGTTCTTCAAAAAGAATCTTTTGAAGCATAATTTTTGCTAAGACTTCCTGAGACCTGCTCATAAAAATTGCTTTTAGGTAATAACAAGTTTAAATACCAAATACTTCCTAAAAAGTGTTAATTAAAGCTTTAATTTTCTTACTTTCTTGATGGAACAAATTGCTACCTATAAGAGAACTTTTTTTTTTTCCCCTGTTGTGATTCAGATGTCTAACCAACGTTCTTACTCACTGTGGAGGCAACCAGATATGAAGATCTGTAGCCACTCATCTGTCCCCCAGGCGGCTTAGTTGGAATCCAACTAAGGATTTGGGTTGGTCTCTCTACCTTAGTGCTCTAGAGAGAGAGCCACTCCCAAAGGGGTTGATCCATATCAGCTTTACTCAGGTTCTCAAAAGTTCCTGAACTTGGGACATCTATGATATAATCCAGGTGCCGTGACACTGCTGTTTTTCTCCATTCCGGACTGCATAGAACTGATGTGCTGGGCCATCCGACTGAGGTGAAGAGCTCCTAACCACTGCCATAATCAGAGCTTCTGAGTCTTCATTTCAACAGGGTATGCTTTAGCACCCAACCTAGGTAGGGCCTTATATGGGTATCTAAATGTTGGTTTAATTGACATTTTTAAAGCACAGGTAGCATCTATTTTAAGAAGTTTGAAGTCTAACAGGATGTCTGCATTGATTTAACATCTGTTAAAATTCAAAGGAGGATACTCTGGGGGAAGGAGGAGTAGGAAGTTAAAAAATTCATTTCTCCATAGTCCCAAAACTGAGTTAAATTACTGTGGTAGAAGAGGAAGGGTTTCGGGAGACCTAGCACTGGGAGAACGCTGAGCCTCACATATTCCCCAGTATGTTTGCCTAATGCAGAATTGGAGTTGGAGCCTGCCAGCACTACTCCATAGAGTAGGAAAAGGATCCAACTTTGAGTAACAATTAATAAGCACCTACATTTAAGGACTCAAAGCAATGGCTTTCAAACTCAAAAGTGTATGAAAGTCCTCTGAAGTGCTTGTTTAAAATGCAGATTCCCCGCCCAATTCTATGTATATGGGATAGAGCCAGGATTTTGTATTTTTAACAGGCAAACCAGGTGATTTTGATGCAGGTAGCTCAGGATCCACCCTTGGAAAAAAATAAACCCATATCAAAAACGTAGGGAACACATGGATTGTAGACTCTACCTTATGGCACCATTATAGCAGAGTTCATCAGAGTTCATGATCGCCCCTTAATGAACTAAGTAAGCCACTCCTCCCTCCCAAGGCTACACATGCCACAGCAATCGTGGCGTGATTGTCACATCCTCTATTGGCAAAACAGGAAATATTTGTCTTCGATGTACTGCTACCCATTTTTAATACTAGCACTTTCTACCCTCTGGGTATATCTATTTCTAATGAAATGCCTTGCCATCTTATACATAGCCCCTCTCTTATACCACATTTGTTTTCTCAGCTGGCCAACCACTAAGCTTTACCAAGATCATCAATAAGTAAAGGTGAAGAATGAAACCCCTAAACTTCAACAAAGATGTAAAATCTTGCTCAGTACCATCAAATATATCAGGTAATCTATGAGTTTCATTTTTTTCTTGGAGATATCAGTCCTGAAGTCCTCCGTCCTCTAACTGCACTCTGGAGTGATTGCTCTCTAGGCCTTGCCACTTGTCCTTCACATTACTCTGTAATAATCCCCAGTTTCCTAGATGTAATATTTTCCATTTTCTTGGTGTGGATCAGTGGTCTTCCAACTGGGATGTGTGGAAGAATCTCTTCCAAGAGGTACATGGGCACGGATAGTTTTAAGGGAATCATTTTCCAGATCACTAATTCTCATATGAATGTATCTTTGTTAAGATTGATCTGCTTGTGAAGCAGCTCATGCTGGCTCTTATTTACCACCTCTACTTTCCCAATTGCCCGTTTCCCACTACAGAAAAAGAGCATCTCGCTACTAGTGCAATAGAAATACGGCATATTGCCCAGGGGTGTAAATGTCTTCTGGATGCCAACAAAGGGACAATTCTAAATATTAGTTTTATTTAAGGATTTTGTCTGTTCCACTCCTCACAATTACAAAAAAAAAATAAAAAAAAAAAAAAAAAAAAAAAAAAAAATGCAGAGCTCTTAAGGAAGAGCTCCTGAGAACCAAGCAAAGAGCTTTGGTAGGAAACATCCAAGGCTGTGGCACATTCTTTCATGTCAAGTCTTCTTGCCTGGTCTATCAAAATAACATTTACATCAAAAATAATTATACAGGCAAAGGTATATAAAATTAACATTTTTATTTTCCTAACCCTTTCTGAGTAAATGAGTTAGACAAAGCACCTCTAAGTGAAAGGGTAACAGTTAAAGTCACTGATTCCAATAGCTGGGTAACAAAGCCTTTTCCAATCAGGTTTCCAATTATTTGCTTGCAACAAAATTGAAGAAGAACCAACCTGAGTTATTGACTGATAGGTCATTAAAATAATGTTTAATGATAGGTCAGTATGTGATTTTGGGTATTTAATTCAGAAGGAATTTGAGTGCTACCATAACAAAATCCCTTCCATTCATAACTGCTTATTTATGTGAACAAATTTTCTCAACATTTATGTCTATAAAAGCAAAAAATAGGATTAAATGATGCTGGATCCTGTGTCATTCTAGAAATAAGAATTATTCATGGATATTTGAATTAATGTGGGAGGGAGCCATCTACCTCATTAAAAGAAGCATTTCCAGAAAGACTTTGCCTTTTATATTTAATAATTATTTATCAAAATGTATAGTATTTATGGGACACTGTCCTAGAGAAGAATCCTCCAGTGTCCTGTCTGGAGGGTAAAACACTTGCTGATAGCATTCTGGAAATGCAATTGGAGAAGGAAGCTGGAGATTTCATCATCACTACACTTGGTTTTGGTCCTACTCCCCACTCCCTGATGCTTGTGAGTCCAGAGCTTCTGCAGAGAGTAAACCTATCTTGTGCTAGAATCCAGAGGTGGCAGGTATCTGGTGTCTCCAATTTCTGGTCCTTTTCAAGTTCTCTTCACCTGTTCCCCATATCATTCACTGAATCCCTCTCCCTCTGCCTGGCTTTTGGCATCTTTGTTCTTATTGCTCACCACTTTGATACTGTGACTCTGCTCTGGTCCAGTATATGTTTGCCTTGTCCCTGCACACAACCTGCTTCTTCCACTGGGTGTCTTTTTTTTTTTTTTTTGCGGTACATGGGCCTCTCGCTGTTGTGGCCTCTCCGGACGCGCAGGCTCAGCAGCCATGGCTCACAGGCCCAGCCGCTCCGCAGCATGTGGGATCTTCCCGGACCGGGGCACAAACCCATGTCCCCTGCATCGGCAGGCGGACTCTCAACCACTGCGCCACCAGGGAAGCCCTAGGTGTCTTTTTGAATGCTAATCACCCTGCCTAGAAGTTCCTCTCTTTCCCCTGCTTTAAATGTCTGCCAAAACTCCCCTTTCTGGAAGCCTTCCCTCACTAGACTCCTCCACTCTATTTCCATCAGTGCCCTAAAAACAGGTCTTTGAATGCACTGCTCTTCTCTGTCTTTGTGTACAATCCTTCCTCTCCTCAGTGCCCTATCCAACTCTTACTCTGTGTGACTTGGCTCAGCTATCATCTCCTCAGGGAGCTAGTCAGAGCTCTGTGGTCCCTAGTCCCTCCCATAGCACCCTGACTCTTTCTTGTCACAGCACACATGGCACTCCGTTGTAATGGCCTGTTTATTGGTCAATCTTCTCCAGCATGCGCCCTCGTACAGGACCAGACTCTCAATCATTTCTGTATCCCCCCACACCTCACAGGGCCTGGCACATAGCAGGTCCCTAATAATTGTAAGATAAATAAATAAGTGTGTGATTAGATTAAAATAGAAAGTCATCAGACATAGACTCAGAGCTATGTGTTCTGTATTTTATTTATTCTCATTTCTCCTGTGTGTGTATGGCACAGTACCTGGCACATAGTGGTTACAAAGCAAATACTCGTTTTCTTGAATTATTGTTACAACAACGGAAAAAGACAGGAAATAAAGTGAACCCACTTGGGAGAAATCTCTAAATAGGGAATTGATAGGTTTATTCAATTTTAAATATTTTCAGGCCCCTCAAAATAATTTTCATCCAGTCAAGGATCTGTTACCACTTTCTTACTCTTTCAGAAATCTCTCACACTTTAGGAAGGAACTGAAACACCTCTTAAATCTGCCTTCAGAGCTGATTTGGAAAGAACATATAAAGTTTATGGAAAAACAAAGCAGTAAAGCTTTTCCTTTGTCGTTTATTGGTTCCCATCCATTTTTCCCCCTAATCACCAAAGCCTAACTTCTATGATCAATAGAGATTCAAGACCCAATGTACTCATAAAGTCAGATATGCAAGAAATATTTTTCTTGAATTCACTTTTGATTTTGAGTCTGCATACTGCAGGAATAATAAAAACAGCCTCAGTAAAGCTAGGGTTTACACCCCCCTTTCTCCCAGGTTTGCATATAAATTCCAGGGAAGCTTATATAATACCACAATGTCAGTTGTCTATGCTGACATATGCTGAGATGTGCTATAAACTCCCTGGTCTGCAGGCATCAATCCACACAGTTTGCTACCAACCTGTCACTTGTTTATATCAACATGGCTCCTTTGGCCTGGTCCTTTCTGTGCTAACACCTCAGACACAGGCAAATCATTCTGCTGCTACTGCAGTACGCTGGAGCCTGGGGACCTCTGGAGGTTGCTTAGACCCCTTTATCTAAAGCAGAATGTGTCAAACTGGCAGCCCATAGTCATTCACACCTACATGCATGTTTCTTGACATAATTGTATCAGTTATCTATCACCACTTAATAAAACACCCCAATATTTAATGGCATAAAATATGTCATTCTATTTGCTCACAATTTTGTGGGTCAGCAGTTTGGGCTAGGTTTAGCTGGTGGTTCTCCTGCTGATCTCACCTGGGATCATGTACATGTCTGCAGTCATCTGGCAGCCGCATTGCCTCATTCACACATCTGGCAGCTAGTGCTGGGCTGTTGAGTGCCTGGACCTCTTGGTCTCATTCTCAAGGAGGCTAGCCTGACTTCTCTGAATGGTGGTCTCAAGTAGCAAGAAATGGGCAAATCGTAAGGCACAGCATTTTTCAAACCTCTGCTTGTGTTGTGTTTGCTATTAGCCAAAGTAAGATTCAAGGAGGTAAGTAAAAGACTCCATCTCATTTTGGGAGGAGCAGCAAAGTCACATTGCAAAGGGGCATACATACAAGGATGAAAGGAATCTGTGGGCATTTTTTGCAATCTATTACAATGGCTTTATTCATTCATTCATTCATCCATTCACTTGTTTAAGTTGCCAATGTTTAAAAATTGGAGCTTCGTGTATAAAAGTCATATCTTAAAAAATCACCTAGCCTACTTTACCCATTTACACTTCCTGCCTGTTCTGCTGCACCTGAGTTTATGATAATAAAGCCTAGTTTAAAAGATTGTTTTTGTGAAATTAAATGAGGTAATGTCTGTGGGAAAATCTGGCATGAGCAAGCTCTCGATATATGGTTTCTTCCTTCCTGAATGCCATTAGCCATGAAGCTGATACCTGACCATGGCTAAGGAGAGTAGCCAAGATGAAGGACAAGGGAGTCATGGAAAAGGTGGCTGGAAAGTAATCCCTTGGTCTCTTTCTAGAGAGGTACAGGCATTAGGAAATAAGATTCTTAAAGAATTTATAAGAACACTAAATACATTTAAGAAATTAAGAGGAGCAATAGTAAATATCTCAGTTTGCTTTAAGCGAAGTGCTTCAGGCTCTGAACTGTTCACCCAGCTCATCCCTGGGAGCAGGCATGGAGAGCTGTCTAGACCCTGTCCCTGCTTCAGGTAGCTGCGTGAAAACGCCTGTGTCACAGCACGGGTCATTTTCTCACTGCTCTCCAGAGAGTGAACACTCCACCCTGTTCCTTCCCAGCCTCAGTCGGGACTGAGTGGAGAAGCCTCTACCTCACACAGCAGGCCCTAACTGCCACAGTTCCTTCCACAGAGAGCTTTAAATTCTCTGCCTTTAGTCATAAGCCTCTTTCTTTTAACTGGAACAAATCATTGGTCAACATTTACCTCGGGTGAAGAGGAGACAGGCCTCTGCAAACTCTTCAGAAACAGCCCGGGTTTCAAAACCAAAGACAGTTGTGTAAGCAGTTTGGAAACAAGCATGCTGGACTTTCTCCCTAGTGTAGCAGTTAGGAAACGCTTGTGGCTAGTTTGAGCGACCAGCTGACCAGCGAGCACAGTGAAGCAGTAGAATAACAACATCCAGAAGTGATTTGAAGGAGAAACAGAAGCATTTTGACTTCATACCCTCGCTGAGCCTGGGTTTCCTGAAATCGCCACACCTGCAGCAGAAGGAAAATGGCAGAGTTGAAGGTAAGAAACTATCTGGCCACTTCGCTGTGGCTTCTTCAGCCACAACTCATGGAAGTGTCTGAGAATTCCAGAGCTTCAGAGTCAGAAAGAACTTAGAGAGGCCCTCGTCCAAGCTGTTGTGTTCAGAGGCCTCGCCGTGGTGTCCGTAAGCATGGCTGGGGCTGGGGGATGATAAAGAAAAGAGATGACGGCCTAACTGTCTATCTCTTGCCTAGCTTTTTTCATATATTGTCTTGGGAATCTGTAGACGTCATAAGGGCTCTCCTCCACCATGGACAGACATGTTTCTCACTGTGTCTGTTTGCCAGCCCCTACTCTCCCACACCTTCCTGATGCTGCAGCTTCCTGGACAGCCTCCAGCCAACCAATTAGGCATGTTTAATCTATTCAGTTATTTTGAGGCTCACAATCAGCGCTTGGCCAGTAGAAACCCTAGCACTTCCTCTAGGAAATAATTCCTTTTTATTATTTAATCTTCAATTGAAAAATATATGTGGGTTATGTGGTACTAATGAATTAACTCATAATCTTCAAAGTAAATCTGGAGGTAGCCACTTTACCATTAAGGAAAATAAAGTTTAGAGAGATTAAGTGACTTGCCCAAGGTCACTGCTGATAGGTGATAGAGACTGGATTAGAAATTGGGTTTGTCTGAATCCATGCCCAGGCTCCAAAAGGAGCCTTAGTAGCATCTGCTAGACTGAGTGCCTTAAGGCCAATGTCTAAAACTATGCCTAGTGTCCACCCCAGGCTGGCATCAGTGCCCAACACATGCATGTGGACCTGAGTAGAACTGCCCAGAATCTTGACTCAAGCCAAGTGTGCCAGACTCCAGGCTTCTTTCCAGGGTTTGAGCACTTTCTGAATGCCCTTCAACTGACGCTGAGTTTGAAAATCAAACATCTCCCTAATTAATAGGAGTCCTAAAACCACTCAACACCGAAGTAAAAGAGTTTGCTTCTTTATGCCTGATCAAGCGTTAGAAAGACTGAGAAAGAATTCTCATTCTTTCATTCGGCAAATATTATATGTTAATACATGATGCCACGAATTAACATAGGAAAGGAACTGAATCTGGACTAGGTGGAGCCAAGAGAAACTCCTTGAAGGAGGCAGTTCCTAAGCTGAGTCTTAGGAGAGATGTAGAAATTGACTTAACTGAAAAGGGGCTAGAGGAAACAAGTGCAAAGGCACAGCACACACAGAAAGCCCTGCACGTTCTGGGATCCAAGAGTTAAATTTGGGTTGCTGCAGGGACAGCCAAGACGAGATACCCAGGATGTGGTCAGATGTATGGATCTGGATCTCAGGGGAGGAGGTAGAGCTAGGAGAATATCATATCAATGGTGGTAGTTGAAGTCTTAGAAGAGGGGGAGTGCATAAAAACTTCATTTCCTGATGAAAAGGCTGTGGGGAAGTTCAGCAGGGGTGGAAACATCCTTACCATTTATAAATAAATTATATCTAAAATCCTATCCTGCTGAAATTTTTGAGCAACTTATTATGCACAGCACCAGCACACCAACGTAAATTGCATGCTGCTCTTTGTTCTCAATTTCAAAGGCATTTTCCCCAGCCTGCTGTCTAATCTCTGCAAGGAAAGGTTAGCTCTACAGATCACAAATCCAAACACAGAAAGCCAGATTGCATCACTCTAATCAATACACATTATAAGTTAAAAAAAATATTTCTCTGCTTTTATTTCTTCCTTTTAATGGATATGTCAACACAAAGCCTCAAATGAAATCACATTTACATAAAAGCAGCACAACTGGGGGAAGAAAGTTCAAAAGGTAAAATAAAATTTTAAATGAACCACCCAATGTTCTTAAGTCTTCTACAAGTCCACTTCTGCAAGTCTTGATTTCTTCATTTCTAAAAAACAGAGCTGTTTAACATGCAGACTTCGGGCCCCAGCACCAAATATTTTGATTCACTAGGTATGGGTCTGTTTTTAACAAGCTTTGGGGGTGATTCTAATTAGCCAGAGATGGGAGCCCCTGGTCTACATAATTATTGTATTCATTTCCTGTTTCTGTTGTAACAAATTACCACAAATTTAGTGGCTTAAAATGACCAAATTTATTTTCTTACAGTTCTGGAGGTCAGAAGTCTGAAATCAGTTTCACTGGGCTTAAAGTCAAGGTGTTGGCTGGTTCCTTTTGAAGACTCAAGGGGAGAATCCATTTCCCTGCATTTCCAGCTTCTAGAAGTTGCCTGCATTTCTGGACTTATGGTCCCTTTCACCATCTTCGGAGTGCATCACTAATCTCTGCTTCCATCATCACATCACCTTTTCCTCTTCTATAATCAAATCTTCCTCTACCTCCCTCTCTTACGAATACTTATGATTACATTTAGGGCACACCCAAAGAATCCAGGACATCTCCCCATCTCAAGATCCTTAACTTAATCACATCTGCAAAGTCTCTTTTGCTATATAAGGGAACACTCACAAATTCCAGGGATTAAGACATAGATATCTTTGGGGCATTATTATTCAGCCTACCGCAGTTTAGCCTACTTGCAATAATCTTCAAGTTCCCCTAACAATCTATATCCTATGTTCCCATCAAGGTTAACTAGAAATACTGGACTCTTTGCGCAGGAGAAAAAGGTAGCTATAGTTCCATCTCTACCCTGACTTCTCTCTCTTTCCCTCATGCCCAGGAAAAGGAAGTGAGGTATAGTATCTGCTCGTCCCATCAGGGTGTTACCCAGAATCAGAGTCAGGAGAAAGCACCTCATAAAACTACTCTGACAAATAAATCATATCCTGGGGACCAGGTGAAAATTAGAAAGCTGTACACTAGGGAGCTGCCAAAGAACTGATGGTACTGAAGTTACATGGACCTCAGTAATTTGTTCTTTCATTTAGAAAGGATGTGTATAATTCTCTTGGAAGGAAACAAAATTGTTTCTATGTGGGAGCAAATTATTCAGAAATCTGGATTGAAGAAAGCATACAAACACACTTGCTTAATGTCAGACGTTTTTATTTTTAATTTTTCGGCATAAGGTATATTTGTATAGTCACTGAACCAGCTGGAGTTGAAAGCTTGGATTTTCACAGCTGATATAAGCAGAGTTCAGATTCTGTCCTTGATCTCAAAGCCTTGGGAAAGCAGCTGCAGAATACTGCTTCCTTGATTCTGATACCTTCAGCAGTAAGGCACATGATATTTTAAAACTCTAACAAACTCATCTGTAATTTTTCTCTCAGGGGATTAGAAAAACCAACTGGTTTGAGAATGACTCAGCAGTTTTCATCCCCCTCTTCAGCCAATGCACCTCAGCTAAGATTGAGAAACCGATTCAGAACTCACACCTCTCTCTGAGCTGGATGGCTCCCTTCCAAAGCACCAGCTGTTCTTTCTACTTTCTTTTCTACTTTTTAAAGCAGTCTGAAGCATATGCTTTAAAATTACATATAGTAAGTCTCTTTTCCTTTGTTCCCAACATACAAATAACCCTGGACTCTGTTCTGAGGCCAGCAGTTGCAAAGAATGGGGAAGGTTAATGAGTAAACCCACCCACTCCTGCCAGAAAGCTCAGCCTCAGACCTTCTTGCCTCCCTTTGCAGAGGGAAACAATGCTGCAGTTGAACAAAGTGAAGCCACTGAGATACTCAGTGGCTTCAGGCAAGATTGGTCTGCAATTCCATTCCACAGAACTGAAGATAATTTCGGGTCAATACCATTTCTCAGCAGCTCAGATTCAATCCTCTTGATGGTGAGCATGAGGTTCATTAGAGAGAAGAAAATTGTATTCAGTGGAGAGTCAGAATGCTGGATGGTCTCTGCCCTTTCCCCAAGGAAATCATTCCAAATTGCATGCTGCTGTTAACCAATCTCTGTGTAATATAACACACTGTTTTTAGTGCTGATAGATTTTCAAATATAAAAAAATATTGTGTCTGGAGGCAAAAAAGAATAATTTCACTTCCATTGCTTTCTAGGTCATAACATTTCACATTTGATATTCCTTCCAAATATGGGCAGCTGTTGCCCTGATCATTGCTCACACATCCAGGTGTGTTACATCAATCTCATCCTGCTCCAAGCTGCTGAGAATTCTGGAGGGTTTATCCTCCACCCACTTACTTCCTTCTTATATCTCTTAAAGACATGTACTCAGATGGTGGCATTTCACTCACTGAGTGACGCTGCACTTTCATTATCGTGGGCTAAAATTAAGTATTGATACATTTATGAGGAACAACTATGGGAAGAAAATGGCCTTTTTTTTGATGTTTAAGTTAGAGAAAAGGGGGTTCTAACCCTACTTAGATCAGGATACATACACTCGTGTTAGAATAGGCTCTAAGGGGGACTTCCCTGGTGGCGCAGTGGTTAAGAATCTGCCTACCAATGCATGGGACAGCATGGTCAGGGAAGATCCCACATGCCGCGGAGCAACTAAGCCCGTGCGCCACAGCTACTGAGCTTGAGCTCTAGAGCCCGTGCTCCACAGCGAGAGGCCACTGCAACGAGAAGCCCGCGCACCACAACTAAGGGTAGCCCCAGCTCTCCACAACTAGAGAAAGCCCATGCACAGCAATGAAGACCCAACCCAGCCAAAAATAAATAAATAAATAAATAGAATAGAACAGGCTGTAAGGGAAAAATTAAATCAAACAGTAGATATCTACTGAGTACCTTCTATAAACCAGGCACAAGGCATATAGAGGTAAACAAGATGCCATAGTTCCAGCCTTCATGGAGCTTATAAACTAGCAGAGAAGCCAGACAGTGAACAAGAACTCACAGATGTGTTTAAGTGTTGTCAAAATAAGTTTTAGGGGCTCCGCACACTTTACTTTATTGAGAAACTCCCTTTTTTTCCTCTGGATGAAAAGTAAATTGATGACAATCAGAATGAACTCCATTGTGCCACTGAGGACAGATCTGGCTATTCTCCTGAAAGCCACGCATATCTTCAAAACTTGTTTTCCTGTATCCACATAGATGCAAATATATTTACAAGTGCTCCATAGATGAACCAGATGATATAGGTTTTTGCTTCCAGCGAGGCTGGTTGGAGGGCTTTTTCTCAAGGGTTTTGCTGTCAGATTGGATCCACACACTCTTTACAGCTACTTGTTTCATCATATGAAGGGGAAGTGGAGCTCCAACCTCAGGGAGGTTGCAAGCCAGGCCAGCCAGATCTTACTAACCTGGAGTTGAGGTGATGCCTGAGCCATCTCCCCTCTCAGGAACTCCCTGATGGGTCCAGAATTAAAGAACCTGTCCTTGGAGTGGGATAATTAAGAATCAGCCCATAAATCAACTAAGTACAGCTAAGGATGGAAAGTCCATGTAATATCCAGCACTCTTCTCCCAATTAATTGGTGGTCTTTAAAATTCACACAGAGAAATTATCTTTCCTAAATGGTTCACATGCCAAGACATAGCAAAGATGTTATGTATAGAATGTGATACACAAACATATGTCATAAAGAAATTCTTACCTTCGTAGACAGTCAAAATAGCAAAATACTCTTTAAATCCCATTAATGGTGGCCTTTGTGTCTTTGTCACATGCAGTACATTTCTGGATTCGGTAATGAGTGTGCCTCAGAGGATCCTCGCTGCCCGGGTGCCCTGCCAGAAGGACAGGTATGAGTGAATAGAATATCATTTTGGAGAACTCTGAATTATAGGAATGAATGACCAGCTTTCAGGCCAAGTGCTTCTACCCACCATCTTGAAAATTAGCCTGTGAACTGTCTAGGAGTTTCACAAATCATTAGGACAATTGGGATGCAGAACAATGACAATACAAAGTTAAAGTTGGATAATGGTTACCTGTGGCAAAGCACTTAGTCCCAAAAAAGTAACACTAAATTTAAGGCTTTCAAGAAGATCCCCTAGGTCCGGGGTTAAGGGACTTCCTTAAAGTTCCCTTGAACAGCATAAGATATGGCAATGATGAGAAAATAATCATTCCTTGTTAAAAAAAAAAAAAATTGTGTGCACAAAGATTTCATACTAGTGTTGGTTAAAATAGCAAAAATATGGCAAACAAAAATTTTGTCAAAAATTTTTAAGAATATTTCATGGCATGAAAAAATGCTCATGATATAGTGTTTCCTCTTTTTTTTAAGTGCTAATTATTAACAGGACTACACATATCATAGCGTTCCCATTTTGGAGGATAAGAATGGAAGGAAATATACTCATATGTCAACATTGGATTATTTCTGGATGGTGAGATAATGGGTTATAGTTTATAAATTTTCTACAATAAGCATGTACTACTTTTCTAATCAAGGAGGAAAGTCACCTAAAACATTATTACAAGAAGGACGTATGGGTTGGAGATAGTCATGTGCAGTGAGTGGCTCAGAGCATCGCCATCCAAGACAGAATTCCCCCACTGAGTTGTTTGATGGGAAGGTGGAATGCTTTTCTGATGGAGTGATGTCATTTATTGCCTCCTTTGTTTTAGAATAATCCTCAAGTTTGCCCTTACAATCTGTATGCTGAGCAGCTCTCAGGATCAGCTTTCACTTGTCCGCGGAGCAGCAATAAAAGAAGGTAAAAGGATTAGGTTAATTCTGACCTGCGGTCTATGGGAGCTATGACTAGTATTTAGTGCTGCCTCCTATACCTGGGCCACAGCCTCCCAGTGTTGCCCAAGATCCTGCTTCTTACAGGCTGTGCTCTGGGTCATAGTGAGGGGAGGATGAACCTCATCTCCAGCTAGAATCAAGTGACTGATAGAAGAAGGGGAGAGAGCAGCTGCACAGAGCCTAGAAAACAGACATGTCTAGTTCCATTTACAATTTGTTGCTTGTACTCAGAAGAAAGTCTTCCTCATAGTCTGGGCTTCCCCTGGGATTGTGCAGTTGAGTTCCGGATTTTGATTTACTTGGGAGTTTTTTTATAATGATTAACTCAAAATTATAGAAGATTCAGTGCAATATCTTCCTCAGCTGACTAGAAGTGTTATGTTCTTTGGATGAAAACGTTGGATAATCCACGCTTGGGTTAGATGAAAGGTCATGTATTATGGCCCCTGGTGGTTTGAATTAATAAGGATTTTTCTCCTCGGAATTTGTCTTTGCTGGAAACCAGCACATTCATTAGCACAACATGTCATGATCCATGTTTGCTCTAATCCTACAAGCCAGGTCAATGAACTCAGTCTCTTGGTTAACTCCTATGGGGCAGGTTGGTTGCAGTACCTGTTGTGGTTTAGGGAAGCAGTTGAGTGTTGTGACTTAAACAAGCAGTGTCTAATTATGGGAATTTCAGAATAGGACACCTGTGTAGAGGGCTGCTGCTTATATTGGAGTTAGGGGGAGGAGGGCAGGCAGTCTTGTACTGCTTAGTGGAAGGTGATTGGGTTTGTCTCCAGTGAGTCCTCCTGAGAAGTAAATGAGATAGTGAGAACAAAAGCACCATGGACCACACAAATGATAGGTTGTTTCCCTTAGGGGTTAATCGTGCCCACTCTGGAGGCAGGCCTCCTGAGTTTAAATCCTGGTTCCTTCTCTTTCCAGCTGTGTGACCTTGGGCAGGTCATGTACCCTCCAAGAGCCTTCTGGTTTCTCATTTGTAAAAGAGATAATAATAGTACTTACCTCATAGTTGTGATGAGGATTAAGGGAAAGAACATATGTAAGGTGCCTAGCACATTGCCGGGTACATGGTACCACAGTAGCAGAGTGTCTCCCTCCAATACAGTGTATCCCTAGAAGGCTGTCGGAAAACTGAGTGGCAGGTGCTATGCTACCATGTCAATATCAATATTGCTTCCCTCTCGATAGATCTGTACACGGAGGGGGAAAAGATAGTTTCCCATACTTGTCAAATCAAGATTAATTCTATCACTATTTAATCATCTCTCTCTCTCTGCAAGCCCAGATAGCCAAGGTAAGGTAAGCACACAGACAATTCCTGTCAATTCTAATTTATGACAGCCTGGCCTCCATGACTATGTTCTTGACTTTATGACCCATTCACTAACTGGACACCTGGACTCCGGATTCTGCTGCCTGCCCCCATTATTCAACAATATCTTCAGCCAGCAGGAGCAGAGCTCTGTTCCAGGAGGCTGAAAAGGGGCTGTTGGCATTTCATTAAGATGCTGGCACCATTCCCTGAATCAGAATTAAATCTCTGTCCAGGGCAGTGTAGTGCTGCCTGGGGAGTTTTATAAACTCAGCCAAAAAACAAGGGACACTAGGCATGGTTCACCCATCTGTTTAGAACTCTTCAAAGGTATCCACAAGAATTTTGTGAAAATGCTCAAAATCCTCAGTGGGAAGATGGAACCAGCCCCATCCATAGATGAGAAAGCCTGAAATTCCTACATTTAGTCACTACTCATTTAAGCCACAGAGTTCAGGAACTCCCTGCCCCCCACCCACAAACTATCAGAGAGTATATCTATCAGGGGTTGATTTTTATCTGATTAGTTAGCTGATCCCTTAGGTCCTGAGAAGGTGAGAGCCAGCACAGAGAATGTAGGAAATCTGGACCATCATAAAAACCTAGATGATTAGGGGTAGACAGATAGACAATTCAACACACATCTAGTAATTGAGCACCTACTGTGTGCCAGGCATTCTAGGTACATAAACTCTGAATCCTCACAACAATCCTAGGAGATAAGGATGAGGAACATAAGATCAAGAAAGTTTTGGGAATTCCCTGGCGGTCCAGTGGTTAGGACTCTGAGCTTTCACTACTGAGAGCCTGGGTTTGGTCCCTGGTCAGGGAACTAAGATCTCACAAGCCAGGCAGGGTGACCAAAAAAAAAAAAAAAAAACAAGAAAGTCTTGTAACTTGCCCAGGATTACACAGCCAGTTCTAAAATATACACACACATGTTCTCAATTCCGTATAGAACTTAGAAAGGCCTAGTTAATTCATGGCCTGAAGTCCAATGTCTGAGATTACTTCACCTAGGGCTAGAGGAATCAAAAGAAAACTGAACAAATCTAGCTAGCCCTTTAATCTCCCAAATGGCTCAGTGTAGGGCCAGGTCAATTCCACCCCCTGAAGTAGACTGTCCTGGGGCTTAAAGGGCCAGAGCTTGTTCAAGCAGGTCTGGTTTTCCATTGCCCCAAGTGGTGTTCCTCCTCCTGCTGTACCCTGTCAAGGTAACAGCCTCTGAAAGGACTTGGGTTCCTCTTAGTGATGTTCAGTGTCCCTCTCAACTTCTGGATGGTTCTCCTCCTGGTGTCCTTCAGGGTTCCTTCATCAGAGTCTTCTCTTCCTGAAACAAAGCCAGAAATGTACTATAAGAAAGTAAAGATGGATGCTCTTATAATTTTAGATATGTTAATTTCCTAAACATCTTACAAATTACATCAAAAAGACAACCCAGGGCTTCCCTGGTGGCGCAGTGGTTGAGAGTCTGCCTGCCAATGCAGGGGACACGGGTTTGTGCCTCGGTCCGGGAAGATCCCACATGCCGCAGAGCAGCTGGGCCCGTGAGCCATGGCCGCTGAGCCTGCGCGTCCGGAGCCTGTGCTCCGCAACGGGGGAGACCGCAACAGTGAGAGGCCCGCGTACTGCAAAAAAAAAAAAAGACAACCCAATAGAAAAATGGTAAAGGACTTGGGCAAGTAATTTATAGAAAAATTCCAAGGGGCCAATAAACATACAGATTCTCAACCTTACTCATAATAATGGTAATACAAAATAAAAATGAGATAGTATTTTTTACCTACAAGGCCAAACTTAGTAATAATACCCCCTATTTGTAAAGATGTGGGTGATCAGGCACTCTCACACATTAGTGTTGTGAGAATAAAGTGGTACAATTTGGCAATTTTTCTTATTATGCATTGGAAATATCTTAGAGAATGTACAAGAAAATTGTTAAGTTCTGATGCCTCTGAGGATTGGCTCTGAAGAAACTGGAGGAGAAAGCCATCTAAGTCTACCTTTTGAGACTTTTTAAATTACTTGAATTATTTTTGTCACTGGCATGAATTACTTCTATAACTTTAAAGAAGAAAATGGATTTATATTTCAAAAATGACAAAGAAGCCACCCATATTGTCTCAATCTGTGTAGGACTCCTTGTCCTCACTTTCCAGAGCCAGAGCAAGGATTACTATCCAATATGTACATAAGCTAATGTTTTTCTGTGGATTTGCCTGCACAGATATCCCTCAAGGTACTTTCCCTTCCTTTATAGTTGTCATTGGGAAAGGCAATTCTTTTTTTGTCAGTATGGAAATAACCAAGGGCTAGAGGCTCAATCTGAAGAGTGATGGATCGTGTGGAAAGGTGAGAAGAGGCCAGGGCTATGGGCAGCAGTGGCTATTAAGAAATGATGCTGTGTCATTGCTTCTCACATTAAAGCCCACAGATCATTGTGACTTGAGCGTCTTCCTAATGGTATTTCCTGAGCCAGTCTGTGCATCACTCATAACATCACCCTAAGTCTTATGTGTCCTTGTTTCCCCCCAGCTGGCTATATAGGATTCTACCTTCGGTTTCTCACAAGCCTTTTGAATCCATTGACCAAGGCCATGTCACTCACAACTGGGATGAAGTTGATCCTGACCCTAACCAGGTAACCTGGTCCTGTGAATTGGAGAATAGCATGTATCCAAAGCCTTAAATATAAACATTTAAGTCTAACCTGGGTCTTTGAGGAATTAGACAGATTTTTAAAATAAATGCTAAAGTATATCTGTTCTTTTGCTTAAACTTGGGTAGGAATTTTGGAATTGATTGACCGTGCCTGTGCACGTGTGTGTGTGTGTGTGTGTGTGTGTGTGTGTGTGTGTGTGTGTGTGTATAAGCTTTCGTTTTTCTAGCCTAATGGCTTTAGGAGTGCTCCAGTGAGTTGAATGAATGGAAATTATATAGGCTGGTGAAAATACATCTACACATCCGTAGGTTGGTTGGTTTGTTTTAATCTAAACTCACCACAGCATATTGAAAACACATTCAATACTTATGCCTCTGAAAAGACGCCTCTGATATGGAGAAGAGAGGCTTGTTGTCTGACCTGGTTTCTGTAAGTCTAGTGTCACCTAGGAACTTCCATTCCTTGCCTAAGAGTTTCCTTCTTTTGATCTAGTGACAGGCTTTCCCTCTGCATATCAGTATTATTTATGTACTCTACTTTCAGTAACAAGACAGACCCATTGCTATAATGGACTGAGCTCCTTTTTTTTTTTCTTTACCTTTTGAGCACCCCAGTGTATTCCCTTTGTCCCTGAGTTTAGGTACATGTCACTGATAACTAGAGCATAATGCAGGAAGGAAAACAGACCTGGATTTTCATCCCTGGCCCTCTACTTGTCACTGTGTCTTTGAGCTACAGTGTTTCACCTGTAAACTGGGATAATCATGACATCTGCCATGCAGTGCTGTTTTGTGAAGTTTACTTGACAGAACAGGTGGTGACCATGCTTCGCCCAGTGCCTGGAACACAGTAGGCAAGAACCATGACTCTGATGCAGCCATTTTGATATATTCACTTAAGGGCAGTGATAGTACATGTAAACCTCAGAATTTATATTCAGGTAATTTTTTTTTCATTTTATATTTTTTTAAATTCTGAGGTCTCCATCTGCCAAATTGGCAGAAAACAACTTCGTCTCAGTCTTCCCTGAGAATATCTTGTTTTAAACAATGCCAAAGTAGGACTGGGGGTTGGGCCATGCTGGTTGGTCCTCTTTCACTAGGTAGTGTTGAGATGCCCATTGTTCTGCTGCTATCGTGTCAGGCCTGGGCATGGAATCATCTACAAGATATTTCTAGTTCTGTTGTCCCAGACATGCCACACAACCATTTCTTCCTTCTGGGAGTTGCTAAGACATTGGCTCAAGGGTCCCCTCTGTATTCAAAGTTCACACAAATTGATCAGTCTCTCTCCCTCCCCTTCCCTCCACTCTCCTCCCCTTGCACAACTCCTTCCCACAGCCCAAGGAAGTCTTCTGTTTCCTCTTGGTTTGCCAAGATGTTTGGTCTATATACCTGCTAATCCCCTTCCCTCAAATGCTTAGACTTTTTGTAGAACAAGACAGAATAATTTAGAGTCACTTTTGTTTTCCTGCCCTGCTCCATCTTTTCCCTAATTATGGAAATCTCAGAGAACCAAGTATCTGCTTGAGTGCTACTCACCCCTCTCCAACAGGGACAGGAGGAGAAGCCTTAAGAGTGGAAAAATATGTGAGTTAGCAACATACAGTATCACCCATCTCACAGTCATTTTGAAGCCAAGACATCCTGTTTAAATAACTGACCCTTAAACTTGTGTGAAGTTTAGTGCATGAAGCAGACATCCTCCCTGGTCTACCACTGGCATTGCCTTTGAGCCTACGGGAAAAGGCAGCCCAACCCCCAACCCTGCAGGCACAGTCCCCTGCTGAGACACTGCCCCCTTCCCCTTCAGCAGATCAGGGTCCTGTGCTGGACACAGTCTGCACAGCCAACCTGTGGACCCCATCTTTACCTGTCTGAGTCTCACCTGGGATCCTAATCCAATCCCATACATCCTTCTGTCCCACACTCTGGGGTAGGAACCCATCTGGCAGACACACTCATTTAACCATTTACTTCCCCACTCATCTCACAAAGGGCCATAAATCATTCTATCCAAAGTCACTGTTCATTCTTTGAGAATCTACTTGACTCCTCAATGGGTTACATCTCAAATTCTCCAATTTCTCTCTTAGAGTTACAATGGTCATACTTGTTTGTTTTAGATTAATAAATAGACCTGACTGCTTAATAATAGGACTCCATCTTTCATTAGAAAAAATAAAGGATGGTTGCCTATACCTCTATAGGAGTCTTGGTCAGGCTAAAAATTAAACATTTATTATATACTAGCTTTGGAAGGCTGAGAAGGTATTTGAACCACAGTACGTTTTCTAATTCTTTTCTTCAGGAGGCAAAGAGAATCCCCAATTAAGTTTCTGACAGTTCTCTCAAGTAGAGCCAAATCTCATATTATACAAAGGAACGGCGTGGCTGTAAAGGCAGCAAGTAAGACAAAAATTAAGTACGAACAAAATTTTCTCTGAAAAGTTCCTTAAATCACCCATAAAGTATAGGATACATGGCTTTGTGTGTGCTACTTTGTATGGTAATTCTTATGCACACTAAATTTGAGAACAATTGAGCATTGACTAAAAGAGAGATTATAGGCAAAATCTGTAGGCAGATGTTTGGGAATTCAAGTCGTGGAGCCCTTAAGGTAGCTATCGACCAGTGGTGTATAGGGTGGAGAGGGGAGTTCCGATGCCTCTGCCTGCTCATATCACCCACACGGTTATCTAAGTCTCTTTATACATCGTCATAGATTTGTGCGTGGTTGTGTTGGCAACAGTGGAGCCACACCTATATCGTTTTGTTTGGAGTGGGGAGGTGAGGTTTTAAACCTAACCTTTAAGGAAAATGTGAGTGTGATGTGTAATATGCAATATGCTCAGTAATATCCTTTCATTATATAATATTATTATTGCTATGACTACTATCAATACATTTTTTAAAACATGAATGCAACACTTCACAATGATTATTTGGGGGTACAAGTGGCTTATCCATGGAAGCTAACCTCATTCTGATAGAATTTTTCTGGTTTTGTCTTATTATAAAAGTAATGTATACTTATAAAAACTTAAATGTTATAGAAATTAACAAAGTAGAAAATGGAAATCTCACCCATATGTGAGAGTCAAGTACATCAGTTGTGCATGTTAATTCATTATTTCATAAGTAGTTAACATACATTTTGAGAGAGAAGTTTGAGGAAACTGCATTTAAAAGCCTGAGTTAATATAGAGGCAACAAAATAGCTGCATCAGAAGTTTCTGCTTGCTTTCTAGCAGAACCTTGATACACATTTGTTTCCTTCTCCCCTTCCCCATTTCCTTGCTTTGCATTTTCCCTTGAACTTGTTACCTTCCTCCTGTTTTGAATCTTTCAGATGCTTTCTACATAGTGGCCACCAAATATATTTCTTCTCCAGTATTTCCCCTGCTCATTTTCAATGTTGTGCTCACACATGTTGGGACAGATGTGCCCCAGAACTCGATCATGCCTCTTTGGACACCACCTCCATCAAGGTAGAGGTTTAATCCTCCTCCCACTCTGTAACCTACACCTGCCATCCTGCTTCCCTTGTCCTGATACACACCCTGGCTGTTCTTGCAAAATCTATCCTTTTGTCTTTTCATTTACACCTTCTTGACAAGTTAATATCTCTTTCCAACTTTATGCTTCATTAATTAACCATAGCAATCTGCATTCATTACTTCCCCCCCCATCTCCTTGTAACCACTTCCAAATATGTACTCCATACTCAAAGAAAAAGTCTGAGAAAATTATATTTAGATACATATCTGACAGTTCTTCTCAGCTGAAACCTGTATAGTAGGTATGTTTTCACCTATCACAGACCAAATCCAATGCTTCATCAGCTTTACCAACTCCCACATTAGTCATCTCTGGGAATTTGAGAACATGAGAATTACTTAATATTACCTCCAAGGGAGCATTATGGGATATGCTACCATCACCGTGTTCTTTGATACCCTCCCAGGGGAAACTATGCCCCCAAACCTTCATTTTCTTTTAGGGTATATTTAATTAATCATCTAAGAATTAATGCAAACTGTTTTTGAGTGTATTTATATTCAGCTGTGGACATAACAAGTTCAATCCATTAATATCTCACATAAGAAATATACCTAATTTTGTTCATCATGCACCTTCCTCTAACTTCTGGAATCCCAAAATTTAACAAACAAATCTGCATCTAATTTAACTGTGAGTTTACAGATTTCAATTAGCATTCCTGAATCAGCATTCCTCTTTTAAACGTCAGAGTCCTTTAAAGTTTATCTTTGTTATCCTACAGCCCTAATGTCTTAATTGTTGGAAAGTCATACTCTTGACTCAGTTAAGCCTCAGCTGAGGAAATTACCTTTTAGTTCTCAATCAATATCATTTGGACCAAGTGAGAAACACCTCAAAGCTAATTAAAGATTATATCATAAAATTCCCTCTGCCTCCAGGACATACAAATTATCAAAAATGTTTCAAAACAATACATCCTTAGTGGGTGTTTGATGCCTTATTTGTCAAACTCTAGATCTCACTATCCTAAAAGCCCCCTCCCTCCAAAAATGGTTTGGATTTCCCACCTCTTTAAGCTTTTGCCCAAGTCTCTCCTATTCATAGCAACTTCTTGAGAAAGTAACCTAAGCCCACTTTATCACCCCTATTCACTCCTAACCCTTTGCAATTCAACCTGCCCAGATCACTCTACTGAAAGTATGTATACCTACTTTAAACAACAATAATGCACCCCTTACCATTAATACATGTTTTTATTCAAAACTTACATAAAAGTGTCAATGCCTAATAATCCCACCAATGCAGAGTTAACCACTTCTAGTGTTTTTGTTTCTTTCTTTCCAGTCCTTTTCTTTGCACATATATGTAAATAAATAAGGTCTGGGGTCTCATGTAGCCAGAGACCAAAAGTAATTGAAAATAAACCCAATCTTCATTTGCTTCTCCTGAAAACATTAAGGAGCATCCAGGCTATGACCCACAGCAACACTTTTCAAAATCCCAATCCCCCAATTTTTCCTAGACTCCAACCCTCTCACACCTAGTCTTCCCCAAGCTCCTCAGGCCTGGACCACTTGTTCATGGCTTGCCTCTGCCTGCCCCTACCTTCTGCCTCTAGAAAATGACACAGTGTAGGTCCTCATCCCATTTTCCCAGGACACACACACACACACACACACACACACACACACACACAACATTGATCTACATGGTGAGACTGGAGTTCAAAGGACTGAGGGAGTGGGAATGAGCAAAGCAGAATTTTCCATAGGGAGCAGGGAAGGGAAGGGGAAGAGGCTGTGCATACTCTGATATTAATGCTGTTTATGTCTGTCTTTCTCTATCTGACTTCACTAAGTAGAGATTATCATACTACTTATATGTGGAATCTAATATATGATAAAAATGAATTTATTTACAAAACAGAAACAAACTCACAGACAGAAAATGAATTTATGGTTACCAAAGGAGAAAGGGGGAGGAGGGATAAATTGGGAGTTTGGGATTAGCAGATACAAACTACTATATATAAAATACATAATCAATAAGGTCTTACTGTATAGCACAGGGAACTATACTTAATATCCTATAATAAACCATAATGGAAAAGAATATGAAAAAGAATATATATACATATATGTGTATAACTGAATCACTTTGCTGTACACCAGAAACTAACACAACATTGTAAATCAACTATACTTTAATTTTTAAAAAGGTAGTTACATATATATTTACTGTAAGTACAGTCATTCTCTAATACAGTTTTACATTCTGCTTTTAAAATTTATTTAAACATCATATTTTGTGCCTTTTTCCAGGTCTTTGTGGGGTTTTTTGTTATTTTGCGGTTCCCGGGCCTCTCACTGTTGTGGCCTCTCCCGTTGCGGAGCACAGGTTCCAGACACGCAGGCTCAGTGGCCATGGCTCACGGGCCCAGCCGCTCCGCGGCATGTGGGATCTTCCCGGACCGGGGCACGAACCCGCGTCCCCTGCATCGGCAGGCGGACTCTCAACCACTGCGCCACCAGGGAAGCCCCCTCCATGTCTTTTTAAACTCTTTGAGTGTAGATGATTTTTCATGTGGCATAATTATCCAATACATGTTTATAATTCCTCTGTTGTCAGATATTTAGATTGTTTCCATTTTTACTATTATAAATCATCCATGGCTAAATACAATCCTTTTCTCCTCAACGTCCCAAAGCCTGGAACAGTTGACTTCCCTCTTTTCTTTTATTTTTTTAACATTTTTATTGGAATATAATTGCTTTACAATGGTGTGTTAGTTTCCGCAGTGTAACAAAGTGAATCAGCTATACATATACATACATCCCATATCTCTTCCCTCTTGCATCTCCCTCCCACCCTCCCTATCCCACCCCTCTAGGTGGACACAAAGCACCGAGCTGATCTCCTTATGCTATGCAACTACTTCCCACTAGCTATTTTACATTTGGTAGTATGTATATGTCCATGCCACTCTCTCACTTCGTCCCAGCTTACCCTTCCCCCTCCCCATGTCCTCAAGTCCATTCTCTATGTCTGTGTCTTTATTCCTGTCCTGCCCTTAGGTTCATCAGAACTTTTTTTTTTTTTTAGATTACCCTCTTTTCTTCCTGGATCTCTGTCGTTTCCTGTATTCTGTGACATTGTGTAAACCTGCAAAACAGGCCATCTCCAAGGTCCTGAACTAGACTCTCTTGGCCCTGCCCTGTCTCCATCATCCTCCTGGGAGAGAGGGAAGTACTTACTCTCTCCTGCTGCTCACTTCCTCTTCCTTCTAGTCTTTCTTACCTTCTTTTTTTCTTCTCTTTCTTTTCACCCCCATTGGCCCTTACCCTCTGTATTAGTTTGCTAGGGCTGCCTTTACAAAGTACCACAGCCTGGGTGGCTTAAACAATAAAGATTTATTTTCTCACAGCTGTTGAGGCAAGATGTCTGAGATCAAGGTTTCAGCAGCTGGGTTTCTTCTGAGGCCTCTCGACTGGCTTGCAGTTGGCTGTCTTCCCCTGTGTCTTCACATAGTCTTCCCTCTCTACGTCTCTATGTTCAAATTTCCTCATCTTATAAGGACACATCATGCTGATCAGAGCCCACCCAAATGACCTCATTTTAACTTAATCACTTCTGTAAAGACCCTATCTCCAAATACAGTTATATTCTGAGGTACTAGGGGTTTGGACTCCAACATACGAATTTTGGGGAGAAGACAGTTCAGCCCAATTCTCCCTTTGCTTCCTCCCCTTTCTTTCCAATTATCAGTTAGTGAGTCCCACTTTCATTGGACTCTGTTTTAGAGATGAAGGGTTAATTGCTGCTTATAAGAAATACCCAGCATTGGTGAACTAAGAGGAGGAATTCCTTGAGCAGCCGGGGGGGCTTCTAGCCCACTTCACTTCCCACCTATCCCCACATGTATACGTCTCTGCAGGTAGAATTATAGATATCTAACTTCACCCAACATAATTTCAGCCCAAAGCTTGGTATAACCTGGTAGGCCATGTTGCAGGAAGTCAGTCCCACCACTCGGGTTTGGAAGCTATTCTGGGGCTGCCTTCATTGCAGAACCTCATTTATAGTCTAGCAACCACTTCTTCTCCCTCTTGCCATCTTCCACATGTTTTACTTTTTAAAATCTAACGAACATCATTCGTTCCCATGACATTAACTATTACCTCTCTGCAATATGTTTTACAAATCTCCCCACCAACTTCAGACCCCACAGGGGACATTGCCATGTGCATGTCCCAACTCAACAGGATCCATACTGAAGACATCATAGTCCCATCCAAACTTTCCTCTCTCTCTGGCTTCTCTAGGTCTGTTAATGACACAACCATTCTTTCACACTCAACCTGCTATTACCCCTCCCCTCCACTGCCCAGCCAATCCTTAGAGTCATCTTTGAGAACTTCTTTCTCTCTTTACATTGAATTAGGTGCCATGTCTATAGAATGGTGATTCCCACCTACATAAAAGTTACCGGGGTGACTTGTTGAAAATGTAGATTCCCCAGACTCCCCCCGCAGAGATTCTAATTCAGTAGGTCCAGGGTGATGCACAGGAGTCTCTCTAGATGATTTCCATTCAGATTGGCTCTGGACCACACTTTAAGAAACACTGCTGTAGCATTTGCTCCCAAGATGTCTCTGGTATCTGTATTCTCCTTCCTTTTCTTCACACCCCTGGTTTGGACCTCTTTTCCTCTTACCAGAACTGTTAAAATGGCCTCCTAACTGATCTGTGTGTCTTCCCACCCTATCCCACACATTGCTGCCAGACTCAACTTACTAAATTATCATTCAAAAATATTTAAATCCTGCCATTAACTCTCCCTCCCACTGCCCAGCCAATCAAGTGCAGGCTCCCACGACAGGTGACTCTTATTGTATCTTTCAAGCCCTTCCCTCTCTTCCATGTCCTCTACCCATCAGCCACACTGGAACTTTCACCATTCCAGGACAATACTCTAAATTTTCTTGCCTGGGTGCTTTATGCTCTTTCATCTACTTAGAATTTTCTCTTCTTCCCTCACAAGTATCCACCCACCCAAATGCCACCCATAATTTAAGACTCATCTTAAATACCACCTTCCTCACTGAACTCTTTCAATATTTCTCAGAGTATTTGAGTATTTGTCTCCATCATTTGCATATAACCTGCAGTGTCCAGCACATGCCTTCTTCCAGACAGTAGAATCACAAGTATTTGTTGAAGTAACTCCCTGATAGCTCAGATCCCATCATCCTATAAATAGACTAGATTACATTTCTCTAAATGCATTCACTGGCACTTGCCAACACCACAGTGCACATTGCCCTGTTCAGCCCTTTTGGACAGTTTTCTGGCTCTTTTTAAGTACATCTCCATCAACTTGCACTTCACTGCTTGGAAAGATGTTGAAGCTGTATGCAAACCAGATTATTTTATTGTGTGTGTCTCTTATTGCTCATGTGTAAGAATGTTAAATATGCCCTGTACCAGGAATTATTCCTGAGGGGACATTCCTGCTTATATTTCTCTTCCAAAGTCACTTCCAGTTATCCATTTCCTTGTTTTTCAATCATGAATTGCCCATACTTGCAGGGTCTTCTTGTTCCCTGAGGGCAGAGACTGTCATGTTCACCTCTGGTACCTAGCACAAAACCTGGCACAAGGAGTGGTACAATAAATCATTTGAATGAGTTAATATATAGGGATTGGACAAGAATGCTGACTTTGAAGGACCTTAGCAGGATTTGGGTCCCAGGAGTCAGACTGGGCCAAGGCAACTCAGCACCTGAGGAGCAGTAGATAAGGGCCCAGATTAGAGGACCAAGTACAAGACCATTAAAAGGAGGCAAAGCCTGGGAGCCATGGAGATCATGAATGGTTTGGAAAGCAGATCAAGACAGGCTGAGATTAAAGGGCTCAGGGTTTAGGTTGCTAAGGGAGGCTGAGAAATTGTTGGTATCAGTTCTTAGTAAAGAAAACTTATCTGCTCTAAACCATTAGTCTTGTCACTTTAAAATAGAGATAATAATTATGGGAGCCTTAGAGGGTTGTTGTGAGAATTAAATGTCATCCAACAAATATTTATTGAGTGACTACTATGTTTCATGCTCTGGGTGCTGAATAATGGATATAAAGCCCTTAGCTTTACCCTCAAAGGCAAGGTCAAATAGGAATCCAGGTTTCTATCCATGAAAAAATGTCATCTAAATACTATGCTGGCTCATCTTTTTTTGTCTTCTCATGAAAGACTTTTAAAAGTCTAAACAAAGTACAATGATTTGAATCTTCCTTAACTGTGCTCTTACGTATTACCTCTAATACCGCCAAAGAGTCACCCAAAGCCTGATTTCTCTCCACATAAATAATGTTGCCTTTTTCCTCAAGTTCTAGATTTGCTGAAGAATTTAATGAGCCACTGTTTTATTTTATCCCCCTGTCCCATCTTCCCTAGTCTGGGCTGAAACTCACTGTAGTACATTACCCTGGACCTCTCCTAGCCATAGCTGCTGCTAACAACTGTTTGCATATTATGATCACAAAAGCATCTACAAGTTACTTCCAAAATCTGGGATAGATGTTATCAATTTCTAATGTTATGTCTACCTCTAGCCCACCAGTGTTGTTGAGAGTATCCAACTCATCCAATCTAGTTGAGTCCAAGGCAGCTTTGGAGGGAATCTTATATAGTGTTGAAGGTGATACTCAGATCATCCAGTACACCTCGCAATCTTCTGACTTTGGAAATACTGAGTCCAATTCTTTGGTTTCATTTACATCCCTGAGCATGAATTTCAAATCCTGATCATTAAATATTGCTATGATTCTCCTATTCCTTTGGTAACCTTAAAGAATTTTTAATTCTAACTTTAGTCTCTGTTGAAGATGCTTTCCAAATTATTTTTGACCATCTCATTTCTAGTAAGTAAGAGTTTATTTTCCAATAGAATTTGCAGACCACAGCTGCAAAATATGTGAAGCAATGATAGAACTGAAAGGAGAAACAGAGTTAATCCACAATTATAGTTGGAAACATCAACACCTCTCTCTCAACAGCTGATAGAACAACTGGACAGAAAATCAGAAAGGATATGGAAGAACTGAGGGGTTTTCACATGTGTAAAGAACTGACTTATATTTTAGAAACAATCTCAGGACTTTTAGAAACATTTGTCAATTTACTAGCTATTGCCTGAATGTCATTTTGACTTCCAAAAGTCTCACAAATTTGCTTTAGTCTTGTTTTTTGAGATATTAGCAATGTTCTCAGTGTCTTATATTTGTTCATTCATTCAGTCATTCAGTACAAATATATTAATATCCACTATAGTCAAGACATTGTATTGGGTACTTCAACTGATTTCATTGTTTTTGAAATGTTAATAATTGAATTCTGTGTGGGGGTTTCTTTAGCAATAACATATAATATAAACAAAATTAACTGTTAAAAAGTTATAGAATTAAGTCAGTTAATAAGCATCCAGTGACTTGCCAGAAGTCACAGAATAAATAGGAACAGAGGCAGCTGCAGAACCCAGGTCTCCTGGCTCAGCCCAGTGCACAGTCCCCTTGGGCTGGCCTTGGATCAGAGGGTTACTGCTCCATAGCATGCAGTTAGTCTGAATATCTGGCTTTAGCAGGAGATGTTTCCACTGTCCACTCCATAGCCTCTTCCTGTTTATCCTCTCCTCAAATTTCCCTCCCTACATTCAACATGATATTGCACCAAAACTCTTGACCCAAATCTCTTACCTGAAGACTCAAAGCTGGCTTCTTCTTGTGGGTACTGGGTTTATCAGAACCACCTTGGGGTCTTTATTATTGTTCATGATATGCTGAGTATAGGTCCTGCACAATCCTCTGCCATCAGACTCAGCAGATAAATTACTCCTTTCCCTATAACATCTCCATCATCTGAAGGGCATCACCTTTTGCATTAGAGAAGGTTCTTCAAGACCACCGCCTCATCCAGGATGTGGGCCCTATTGAAGGCATGTTACCTACATCATCATGTAGGTGCCCTTCCACCTTCCACTCCAGGCTCTCTCTCCTCATGACTGATGTGCTACAGAAGACTTTGAAAAACTGATCAGCAAAAACCTAACCAAACCAACCCATTGGCCTCTCTGGTTCAGTCTTTCCTACTCAAAATGTACCAACCTCTTCTCTAGGGGCCAGGACTTTATTTCTACCCACAACAGGTATTTTAAATTTCAGGAAGATCTACAAAGGTGCTGTCATGCTGTCAAACCCAAGTTCATGTATCTGATGCACAGTGAGGCTAAACAAAATGAGATGTCAGAGCTTGGAGCAGAGAAAGATTTATTGCAAGGGCCAAACAAGGAGAAAAGGTGGCTCATGCTCAAAAGGGCCAAACTCCATGATGATTTCTGGGGAAGAGTTTTTAAAGGCAAAATTTGGGGTGAGGACTGCAGAGTGTGTGACTTTCTTCTGATTGGTTGGTGGTGAGGTAACACAGTGATGTCTCTGGAATCTCAGCCTTCTGGTTCCAACCAGTCTGGGGTCTAAGTGCTTGTTGTCAGCATATAGTCACCATCTTCTACTGGGTAGGGGTCTTAATTTCTGCAGAACAACTCAAAGATATGCATCAGATACAGATATGTATATCCCTTGAGGAGGATCCAGGAGTCCTGTGACTCTCTCTTCCTATTAAATGCTTGAGCCTGCTCTTTGGAACTCAGAGAAGGCCTAGCAAATTAAAGCCTTTTTTTTTTCTACAAACAAGAAACAGGGGACACCTGGGAGGGCCCTGCAGGGTCCTGCTCAGTTTCAGTGTCAGTGCAACAAACCAGGTAGTGCTTTCCTATTACTGGGATTCTCTCTTGCTTTCTTGCTCCCTTTTGTTTATTTCTTTTTTTCTTTCTTCTCTCTCTTTTCTTGCTCTTCTTTTTCCCTTAGGTTTGGAAAGCCTTAGACTTGTATTATTTAAACATCCTTGCTATTTGGTAACTGGCCCTAGATACAACAATTTAGTTGATTGACTGGTTGGTTGACTAAGTGGACTTTTCTGAACATGAACATGAATAGCAATACAAAAATCACAGGCTCTCTGGGCTGGGTGTGCTGATTCTTAAACCATAGCTGCACATTTAAGTTTTTTTATAAGACAGAGCTTTTATAAAATACTGATGCCTGGGCCCTACCTTCTCAATCAGAATTAAGATTCTGATTTAATTTGTTTTGGGGTCTCAAAGACTCTCTGGGTGATTCTCATGGCTTGCCAGGGTTTAGAATCTCTGGATAGATCTAAAAGGTTGCCCAGGTAACCATTGATCGGATACTTAAATCCCTTCCATTGGGAAATTTAGAATGATGACTCCTCTTAGAACCAAGATTCTAAGTAATATTATCTTCCAGACAATCTTCCTGGGTGTACAAACTCTGTGCTTCTACTAAACAGGGAAGCAGCAGGTAATGGATCATGGTAAAAAAAAAAAAAAAAGCCAGCAGTGCTTAGCTGTGGCCCTGGCTGATGTCAGGGAAATATCCTCCTAGGTCAATGGTGCTCGACCAGGGAATATTTGTCCCCCAGGTGACATCTGACAATGTCTGGAGACATTTTTGGCTGTTATAACTTGGGGGAATGCTATCAGCATCCAGTGAGTAGAGGTCAGGGACGCTGCTAAACATCCTGCAATGCACAGGACAGCCCCTGCAACAAAGAATTGTGTGACACAAAATGTCAATAGTGCCAGAGTTGAGAAACGCTTTCCTAGATCCTTGGTCTCAGGTTCCCCCCACTCCCCCAGGAAATATCATCCCCAGTGGAATTAGTCCTAAACCTTTTCCTTCTCTCTGAAGCATGATTTCAACAATGTTTTTCAAGTCAACATCTTACATTCTTTTAAAGTAGTCCCAGAATGTGATAATCCTGCCTTGCTTTTAAGAAATAAAGGCTGCTGCCTGACTGGGTACATCAGAGAAGCAGGACCATCCCAGCGCTGCCTTTTCCACGTGCTGCTTCCTTTCCCACCCAGCTGCCTCTCTGGACTACAGAATGAGCTGAGCCCCATGACCCACTGGAGGGCCTGCCTTGATCAGGCACTGACCAGTGGAGCCAGCCCTCGGGGTGCAGGTCACTCCATGAGATGTCCTGAGGCTGCTGGGTTTATCAGCTGCCAGACTGCCTGGGTCAGGCCCGCGGCCAAGTTGATTAATAAGTGCTGGGCTGACACTTCTAGTAGGGCTCAGACCTGCTGATTTTACTTCCTACTTGCTTAGATCATTTCATTATTAAATTAAAGATTGTTGTGATTTAAACTGAACCGGCAGGCAGCCTGGGGACAAACACGGGGTTTGGTGAAGGAAACTGAACCTGGTACTGCATCTACCAAATCCAATCTCAGCTGGGTGCTTTTTCTTTCTCTTAGAGAAATAATTCAAAACTCCAAGGGCTGGAAGTAAGAAGTAGAGCCTTCCCCTGCAGTGTCAGGAGCCCACACAGAGAGGCTGGCACACCAGGAAAGGGAGCTGATTATAAATAGCATAAAAAGCAGCATCAGTCAAAACTCACTGATGTGCCAGAGCAAAATGTTAAAAGAAATAGGAAGCAATGATTTTTTATTTTTGTAATTTAAAATGCTAAGGAATGAAGACAATATATATACATATAGGTTAAACATTCACACACAACACAAACATACACCCTGCATACACACACAGGACCCAACTGAGCCCCTTTAAGGAAATGATGGATAATTATTAAATTGAAAATAACAAAATCACAAGTAGTCAGAGCCTCACAGAGTGAGCAGCTGTCCTTTTTCATGCTATTTATTGAGAAAGTCTGTGGTTTCCCCTTGTGAAAGAATTTTTCTGTATGCGTATTTCTTTTCCAGCTGAGATGGAAACCATTTGAGATTCCAAAAGCCTCTCAGAAGAAAGTGGACTTCGTGAGTGTAAGTAAGTTAATACTATCCACACCTGCCCACCACTCTCTTCTGCGGTGAGTGATCCAGCCATTTGCAGGCTAGATGCCAAGCAGAAGCAGCTTTGGAGGCAAGTAGCAGACATAGCACCACCTGCCTCTGCTTTTGGGGCTGGCAGAGGGATGTCTTACGTACAGGCACTATATGGCCACTGACACCAAAGGGCACTTGTGAGCTATTTACAACATCTCCAAACAGCGAATGGAAAATGGGTATTTACCTACTTCACGTTTCTTTGTTCCTGGCTAGAACACGGGTTCTGAGCCTTTTTGTTCCACGGACTCCTTTGAAAGTCTGGAAGCCTTAGTTTTTATTTTATTTATTTATTTATTTATTTATTTTAAGCCTGTGTTTGTTTTTAAATGCATAAAATAAATTACATAAAATTACAAAGAAGCCAATTATATTGAAATACAGTGATAAAAATATTAAAATAGCAAATTTGGTTTGGTTTATAGTAATATATATGCTACCTTCTTAATGTACTAAATCACAAGATCTATGAAAAGATCTAACAACTATGATTATTAAAAGTATGAGCATAAATGATATTTTGGGATATCTGTAACAACTATAATGTGATATAAAAGCATCTATGGTTTCTATCAGTACAAGGTTACAGGCACTTCTAAAACTGCTGTGGTTTGTTGCTTACATTCACGTTAATTGAAGGAACTGATAAATTTCAGTCAGAGATTAGTGAAATACATATATAATGTTTTTCCCCATCCAATTTCATGAACTCCCCAAAATGGATCCCTGGGCTAGAATAGCATCGACTCAGGGTGGCAACTCTAGTTAGCACAATGCTGATTAGAAGTTCTGCTTGGTAGTTATAGGTGCTGGGAGTATTGGAACAACTGTGCTCAGAACAAAGCATATATAGCAGAGAGGCTGGGAGCTACAAGGAGGTGGGGCTCAAAGAAGCCAGGGGAGGGTTCTGTACACCAAGCTCAGCTCATAGCTTACTTAAGGAGAGTCCAGGTGCCCAGCCTTAGGCCAAATTGTTTGTTCCATGTTGAATTCTTTATCATATTAAGTGCTCCAAGCCCTGTGTGGGCTCATCTAAATAGGCCCCAAACTTGCAAATTGAGTTAAAATATAAAAAGAAATCCCTCACTCTGGGTGAATTATAGATATCTGGAGGAACAGAGCTCCCTCCTTTCGGGAAGGCCCACGTGTTAAAAGTCTTTGGGACTGTGGGTTATTAGCAGAGAGGATTACAGTTGGTAGAATACTTTCCTCTACCCTGTTCTGGAAAGGTTAGGGCTGACCCTATTCATAAGCAGAGGGCTACCCACACGGTAATGTATATTTGAGGGGCATTAATTGGTCCTTAATGCTGCAACTTTCCTCCCCAAGCCTCCTAGATGCCTAATTTTACCTCCAAAGGAAACTCTCCTTCAGGTTGATCTTAAGCACCAAACTGATAAAATGCCAAGTAATGAATTGATGCTCTGTAAGGTCAACTCTGATGGAGCCATTAAGACAATCCAGACGTAGGGCCATGCCTGGCAATGAGGGTGAGCCACCATCTACAAAACATAAGTCAGTAAATTCCGGGTTCCCTGGTCCCAAAGGGAAGACCCTAGTAGAATTTGCCTCATGACTCTTAGGGACCAGGGGGAGGGCTGGCCTCATTCACCTTTCCCTCTCGTGCGGGTCTCTCCCAGGGCCTGCACACCTTATGTGGAGCTGGAGACATCAGGTCTAACAATGGGCTTGCTGTCCACATTTTCCTCTGCAACACCTCCATGGGGAACAGGTAAGTGGCTCAGAGCTATGGCACGAGAGCCCCCTTCCCCAAGAGCTACTGGCAAGAGGGTGAAGGCTGGTTTGTTGTTTTTGTTACTATTTTTTTTTTTTTACCCCAGAGCAATCTTGATATACATTTTAAAATAATGACAATAAATGAGCATTTCTATCTTGACTGACTTCTGTGGCATAAATAAGAATGTCACATAACAATGCAAATACAAAAGGGACAATGGAGCACTGAAAGCAGGAGTAGTCTAAGTATTCTGACTCAAACCTTGACTTTAATCAGGTTTGAGTCAGAATATCCTTAACTTCTAAGGTTCCCCAGGGCTGTTCTTGAGTCCAAAATCATACTATATGAGCAGCCATTAGGGCTACCTGTTGGTGGCAGACTTTGGCTTCAGCTAATAACTTTGCGTAAGCTTAAAGATCCTAAATAAAAGAACTTACATGTTAGATTTTTTTTTCAATCAGAAACACTTACATAAAAGTCATTTTTGCCTTTTCTTTGGGAAGCAGAATATCATAGCAGTTTTGCACACTACCTTTGGAACCAGACTGCTGTGTCCAAAGCCCAATCCATTCTTCCTGGCTGAGCAACCTAGGACAAGTCATTTAACTTCTCTGAGCCATGAATCAGGGCCAAAATCATGGCCCTGTGACAAGGCACTGGAGATGTCCCTCGGGGTCCAGTGTCATATCAGGCTCCTCCTGTCTGTCTACCTGAGCTACATTAGCCTTCATTCAGTTCTTTCTACCTGCCATGTGCCTTCCTGCCTCAGAGCAGGTGCCTGTGCTGTTCCTTCTGCCTGGAATGTTCTCCCCACCCCACCCCCATCCCATCTCCAAGCCCTTGCCTAGATGATTTCTTCAGATCTCAGGTCAGACATTCCCCCTTCAGGAAAGCCTTGGCTGCCTCCTCAGACTAGATCAGGTTCATTATTCTTTCAGTCCCCTGAACGTGACATTCACAGTGCCATTACAGTTTATGATGATATGGTTCTGTAATTGTTGGATTGCTGTCTGACTTCCTACTAGACTCTAAGGCTCCATGAGGGCAGAGATGGGGTCATCTTGCTCATCATTTTACACCCAGCACTAAGCCTGGCACATACCAGGTATTGTGCAATAATTTGTACAGTGAATTAATTTGCCTGGACAGTGTTAAAACTGAAAATCATAGGAATTATTCTATACGTTTCAGATGCTTTTACAATTCAGATGGGGACTTCTTGATTGGTAAGTTTTGAAGATTTCAGACCCTTTCATTGGTAATTGATCCCTAGTCATAAGCTACTTTTTAATTGTATACATATGACTTTCCTTTCAATCTGTCTTATTTAGTGCAGTCTACAGACTGAGGTGTAAAGGCGATTGGAGGTCTGGAAGAGATTCTTTGTGTACCCCCAAGGCCCTACTCTATTTCCTGGTCTCCCTGTCTTTGCTCGTTTCTTCTGGGCCTTTCTGATCTGGGAGATCTGGGCAGCTGAAAAGAAATGAAGAGTAATACCAACATGTGATTAACTTGTTAAGATAACTCTATTTGCCTTCACACTCACCCAAGAAAAGACCATCTGTCATTGATATCTGCAATATAAATACAAATTTTCATGAGACCATCAGGAAGGATGGAAAGTCTAGTAGGGATTTCTCTGGTCTACCCATTCTTTTTCGATGGTTTTAGTACGATATTATGGAGTGAACATTTTGATGTAGACAGTAGATATGCAAATGTCAGCATTCTGCTGGAACTATCAGAAATGGGTCTTTTTCCATCCTATTTCTTCTGCTCTTTCTGGTCAAGCCACAGAATTGTGCAAATACAAGCTCCTTACCTGGCAACCAAAGAAAAGAAGAAAAAAGCAGAGTCAATTTTTCCATTCATGTTTTTCTAGATAGTAAAATAGCTAACATAAGTTGTCAATTCTGTCATATTCCCCCATAAAACTCAATAAAGTACTTTTCATTTGGAATGAAAAAGCAAATGCAGCCCTCAGCCTTTTACTCTTCATGAAGTCATTCTCGCCTGAAAAGAGCTACCCACTGCCACCCTGTCTTTTTTGTTAGTTCCCCAGAAAGGGAAACTTCTCATTTACACCGAGTTTGGCAAGATGCTTGTTCAGCCCAACGAGATATGCGTCATTCAGGTTGGTGATGTGTCCCCCTCTCCCTGCTTCTCCCTAATTTGGGAGCAATCTGATGTTGCAACGGCTGCTATTTCCAACTCTAAAATTTCTCTGTCATGTCTGGGCAATGGGGAGGAAGCTTGAGTTATACAGAAGGCTCCCTGTGCAGAAGGGTAACTAGACTTGTGTGCCTACTTTGTTTTATTATTTTTCAAATTTATTTTATTTAGTTAGTTAGTTTAGTTAGTTTAGTTAGTTAGTTAGTTTGGCTGTGTTGGGTCTTCATTACTGCGCGCAGGCTTTCTCTAGTTGTGGCGAGCGGGAGCTACTCTTCGTTGCGGTGCGTGGGCTTCTCATTGCAGTGGCTTCTCTTGTTGTGGAGGACAGGCTCTAGGCACATGGGCTTCAGTAGCTGTGGCATGCGGGCTCAGTAGTTGTGGCTCACAGGCCCTGGAGCGTAGGCTCAGTAGTTGTGGCGCATAGGCTTAGTTGCTCTGCAGCCTGTGGGATCTTCCCAGACCAGGGCTCGAACCCGTGTCTCCTGCATTGGCAGGCGGATTCTTAACCACTGCGCCACTAGGGAAGCCCCCTACTTTGTTTTAAAATAGTACACAATCACAAAGCAAAGAACATTGTCAATTCACTTTCCTAAATATTTATACACATTCTGGATAAGGCCCTGGTGCGGGTGGAAAGCAGTGAAGATGGATTTCTTTAAAAGTTGGCTAAATCAGGGCACTGTTATCTATGGACCCAGTGAGAGAGTAGACTAGAATTGGTTTGAGTCACAGATGTGATTAGAAGTTAAATTTTTCTTTCTACCTCCTTTTTGAGCTGGTCACCTCTCCAACATAGTTCAACAGGCTACAGAATTACTTGTGCAAGTGAGGCTGGCTATGGCTCTTGGGCAGCTTCTTTATAACTACAGGTATAATTTGGGAGAGCACACCAATGTTTACTTCTGTTCCAGAGAGGAATGCGGTTCAGCGTAGATGTCTTCGAGGAGACCAGGGGCTACATCCTGGAGGTCTACGGCGTCCACTTTGAGTTGCCTGACCTGGGACCGATTGGTAAATCTTCAATGCAAGCTTCTAAGCCTGACTTGAAATATAGGACACAGATAATTGCTTGAAAGTTAAACATCCATCTCCCCTCTTTATCTCACTCAAACTTCAACTTTCCTCTCTAGACAACTTCTTCCCTAGACCAAGTGTAGTTGGGAATTTCAGAACATACTAGAGCTCCCTGAGCAATCGTAGACTTCTTATTTCAGACTTCTAAGTTCAGGGGCTCCAGGTGGCATAGCTGACCCATCTGATGAGATGACAGCTTCATTAATTAGCTGGTCAGTGCACCAGTCCATCAGCTTGTCTTGGCTCCCATGTTGTGCTGAGCGTAATGACAGGAACCACATTAAGGATAGAACAAGCTTCTTCCCATCACATACACGCATAACAGAAAACGATCCAAGCCAACCCATGGTAAATCTCTCTCTAGAATAGTATACAGACCATTGGAGAGCAAAACAATATGTAATAGATTTCAGGTTATACAGAGTATACCGTAGAGGATGTAGAAGTCTGGGTTACTGTAGGCCAAGTCTCCGGTAACAGCTTCATAGAAAAGATAAGATTTGACTAATCCTTGATGGAAAGTTGAGGGAAAATAAAGAGGAAAGAGATGAGCTTAAGAAAAAGTGTACAAGTGGGAATGGGTTTTGTGGATAGAAGGAAGATCATGTTCTTAAATGAGTGGCTTGTATGTAGACAATAAAATGGGAAAAGCCATAACAATGGTAGGGGCTATGTGGCTATGGAAAGGGGAAACGGACTGAAAGACGTACAGTCTATGAACCTCACATTCCTACTGAGCATCCTCCAAAACATCTACACACCTGAGCGTCAAAAAGCGTACCTCCCTCAGTACTGTGAAGGAGCTAGAAACCACAGCCTCCACGAGGCAGATTAAAACTTTCAAAAGTGAAACAAGGTCCCCCACCCCCAATTCTTCTGGCAAGCTGGAGACGGGAGAGCGAGAGAAGTGAAGGCGGTAGGAGGGGTTGTTCGCAAAACGTCCCTGGGAGTGAAAGGAGTGGTTGGGAAAATTGGCCCTTGGTTCCATCTTTGGCATGTTTGCTGAAGGTGGTGGCCACAGCCCCCAGCTCTTCCCTTTCCTTGTCAACAGATTTTTTTTAGAGCAAACCAGGGACAGGCCAGCATGTGCCTTCTGGTCACTCCCCTGGGGGATCCAAATAGTCAGAGGAAGGTGAGAGGCAGCAGAGAGGCAGTGGAGCCATGGTGGGCCATCTGTTATCCTGCTCTCCACCCGCTCTTCCCACTTTGCTCTGGCTTCCTGCTGCTCCAGAGCCAGCAGAGCCTCCGGGTTCCATAGAACACGTACCCTCTGGAAAATATATATAATTTACTAACCAGCTGGGGACATTTTTTCTTTTAAACCCCAGGAGCTGGAAATGATAAAACACTCCCCAGGTCTCTCCACTCAGAGTTAAATTATGTTTTTGCACTTACGTTTTTCATTTTTGGTCTTTTGATTTATTTTTTTCTCTCTGGAGGGAACACTCATAAAGCAAAGGTAAGCAGGCAAGTCCCAAATACTGTCTCCCTCAGTGACAGACAGACTGTCAGGCTACAGAGCAGTTTTTCAGGCTTGGGTTGATTCTGAGTTCTGTCTGAGGAGCAGAGGCACGCCTGGGGCTACACTATGTAACCTTTCTCAAGGACTGTAGATGACTTCTAGAGTCATCAGAGCTTTCTTGGAAAAAAAAATCTAGTATTCTATCATATCTTACCTTTCCTCTTTTCTAGTCTCTCCCTCTGCTCCCCTTCCCTCCCCTGTAGTGATGAGATAATGCACGTAAAATGTTTATAAACCATATTCACTCTACAACTTTAGGACATAATGCTGGTGATGATGATGATGATATTTTCATGATTTTTTTCTGACCAAATTCCTTAGGTCCTCCTTAAAAGGCACCAGACTGGGATTCCAATGAGCCTTTGAACAATGAAAGCAAATTGTGGAGTAGCTTTTGACGTGGAAGAAAGCCCTTTCTCTTTGTGCAACAGTGGGCATCTTTCCTATGTGATTTCAGAAGTGTCTAAAAGACTTTTGGGTCATTATGTTCTAGGAGCCAATGGCCTGGCCAATCCTCGTGATTTCTTGATACCTGTTGCCTGGTACGAAGATCACCAAGTGCCAGGTGGTTACACTGTGATTAATAAATACCAGGGCAAGATGTTTGCTGCCAAACAGGTAAAGTAAGTGGGTTTGTAGGCAGGGGAAGGAATGAATAGTTATTAAGCACCTTCTGATTGCCAAGGCTAGTATTAAGTATTTACATATATTATTTCATCTTTACCACATCACTAAGATACTACAAATAAGGTGCTACTTGCCTTACTTGTAGTCATGAAAACAGGCCAGGTGGTGATAACTTACCAAATGTCACAGTAAATGACAGAATCAGCATTCAAACCCATATCTTTCTGACTCCAAAGGGCATGCTATTTCTATTTATCAAGCAATAAACCCCCCGCAATATCTAGGTCTCTATAAATGGTGGAGGAAGCATAATATACAGGCAGGGCAATATGTTCTGAAAAGGGAAATGAGTTAATAGCAGTTCATCTAAGACTTATATTCAACAATGGTCACCATATTTTCAAATACAAGCAACAATTGATAGAAAACAAGCAGAACTCAGTTAGTTTGACTTCGTTTATAGCACCAGCCTGGTAAACTCAGGAGATAAGCAAAGGCATAGATAATAATAACAATATATAATCTATAATATAATACATTATTACTTCATATACTGGATATATAATATAGTAGAATAAAGTAACCATACAGTAAAAATAATCCAAAGATCTCTTCTGTTTACCATTATTCATTTGCTTTATTTTTGCCCATTTAACTTATTGCTTATATTTTACTAAGGCACGTTATTTTCTTTGGACAGCATCTAGAAGGTATGCTAACCAGCAGAGACCAACTAGTTTGGCGTTTAAAATTAACTCTTGAGGGTTCATTGTCACACTCATTGACACATAGTCACCCTCATATTCTCTAGATCAGGATTTCCTAAAATGTGGTTCAGAGACCACTTGCATCAGAAATTCTCAGGAAAGCTTGTTTAAAATGCAGGTGCTGAGCTACTACTCCAGCCTGGCAAAAATGATGACATGTGGGGATGCAGTGTGGAAATCACATTCATTTTTTTTTTCCTGTGCTATATAGTAGGCACTCACCAGCCATCTACTTCATACATAGTAGTGTACATACGTCAATCCCAATATCCCAGTCTGTCCCACCCCCCACCCCTTGGTGTCCATATGTTTGTTCTCTACCTCTGTCTCTATTTCTGCTTTGCAAATAGGTTCATCTGTACCATTGTTCTAAATTCCACATATATGTGTTAATATATGACTTTTTTTCCTCTTTCCGACTTACTTCACTCTGTATGATAGTCTCTAGGTCCATCCACATCTCTGCAAATGGCGATAAAGAAGATGTGGTACATATATACAATGGAATACTACTCAGCCATAAAAAGGAACAAAATTGTGCCATTCATGTTCATTTTTAAATGACTATTCCCTGTATTATATTTGACATATATTTGATAGCGGATCACCATTCTAGAGGTAGCCAGCAGCTCCATGGGTTTCCACTTTCCAAATGGACTCTGTATGGGTTATTCTCTGTGTGAGCCCCCACTGATCCATTCTCCCATCTCTGCCATGATCTGTGACCTGGGAGGCTGACCTACATGGACTGTATCACCTGGACTCCCTAGCCTAACTATCTTCCTATAACAGAACACTGATCCTCTCTTACCCCAAGGCAGACCCAAGAAGCATCACCTTAGGATTGCTCTGAAATCTCAAGTCCCTGGGGCTGGAACTCTTAGAGACCTTCTAGCCTTTCTGCACTCACCAACCCAGGCACTGAATATACTAGAATCTCCTCTGGGCAGCAGTTAGCTGGGGAGCAGTCACAGCCAAGTGCCTACCCTCAGCACTGGGAAACCCAGACGGTGGCCCAGATTGTCAAAGAATTGCTGGCATCCACAGATTCTCACAATTGTGTTAAAATTGTTGAAAAGGCACTGCTTGGAGCATGCGCTGTGCTTGTGCTGCACATGTGATCAGAAGCAGCTGCAGCTTATGAACTGGAAGACTAGGGTTAGCGGCATAGTGAGGACAGTTTGAGAGAATGTGAAGCAACCACAAGATGATTCAGGGTGATATTTTTCCCAAAGATGGTATTATTAAATGATGAGAACAGAATCACATCAAAAAAGAGACAATAATGCCAAGTGTAAACCGAGGAATCATAGCTACAAAAGCATTACATGCTAAAATCACCCTTTCCTGCCTTTTTGTTGTTAATCAGGATGTCTCCCCGTTCAATGTTGTGGCCTGGCATGGGAATTATACGCCCTACAAGTACAACTTGGAGAACTTCATGGTCATCAACTCAGTGGCTTTTGACCACGCAGTAAGTCTGGCCCACGGAGGGGCCCTGGGGAGAGGACACCCATATGTGGGAGGGGTCCACAGTAGACCCCTGACATTCACAGATTTAACACTACCAGCGTCACCCTTGGAAGCCCGAGTCATTTGTCGCTGTGCTGACAGGAATTTGAATCATCTGCTGCAAGGCTTCAGTGAAGGAGTAAATAACATAGCTAGAGGGCGATCCAGGCTAAACGCTCAGCACTCACCCTGCAGTACAGCTCAGTTCTCTACAGAGTATTCACAGGAACTCTCCTACATGGCTAAAAGCTTGGTTTCTTCCTGGAAAATATATCCCCAAAAGAAAACCAGTGCTAATGTTAGTGATGGAGTGGTGAGGAAGGAACATTTCTGGATTTGGAAAGTTCTCTGTCCTGCTCATAAATACCAAGAGTCTGCTAGCTCTGGCTGCCCACTCCAGTGCCTCCACTCCCGGCTCTTTTTAGCCATGATGGAACAGACAGCCCTCTTCTAAAGTTACTCATAATGTTCAGTGCTTGAATTTAAACCAAAGAAATTCTAGATTACGAACTCGATCATATTTTTCAGTCAATCAGGGGACTACAAATAGGTCCCCAGCCTACAGTGCAGGCCCCCAAGGCCCCACATTCTTGATAAAGTGCTACTTCTGAGATCCTGGGGGAAAGTTCACTTTGCATAATAGATTAACTTAACCCACAAGCTGGAGGGGTAATTAGAGCAGAAGCAAGAAACCAGAGACAGAAAGATTACTCTGAGCCAGTTCAGCTTACCTCTAGGGGCCCAAAACTACCCTTCTGAAGAGCAGCAACACTTAATAAAATCAAAAGGGAAAAGAAAATGAGGCATCATGCCCAAAGCAGCAAGAAAAAGGATCCTGAGACACTGATAGAGCTTTTATTTGAGCTTCGCTACCTTTTCTTTAACAGTTTCAGATCATTTCTCATGACAGATGAAGAAGTGTTCATTTTCACAGCATAAAGCGTTTTTTGACTTGCATTTACACATGCCCAATCTCCTCTGCACTGCTGCTATAGCTGTTTTCCCAAAATTCAGACCTGATCATTCTATCACAGCATTAGAAAACCTTTGCAGGTTCCCTGTGGTTTAGGATTAAGTCTGAGCTCTGAAGCATGGTATCTGATGGTCTTCACCATCTGGCCCTGGGCTCATTTCCCAGTACCACCTCTTGCCCCTCTCCCTTTTGCCAGTGCACTCTGGGCTTTAGCTCTCTTGCCTCAACAAAATCTCTGTGCATTTTGATCTTTCCTGTTTTCTGTGCTTAAAATGCCTTTCTGCCTTTTCCTTCCTTTCCTTCCCTTCCTTCCTTCCTCCTTCCCTCCCTTCTTCCCTCTCTTTTTCTTTCTTTCTCCTTTCATTCTTCAGGTCCTACCTCAAATGTCACCTCCTCTTTGAAGCCTTCCCTGATCCTCTCAGTAGAGATAGGCACTCTGTACCCCCTTGGCTCTCTATTTGTAAAGCTAGATTTCCCTTGGCACCTTGCTGTGATTCACTATTCATGCACTTGTTTCATTACTCCTTCAGTCCCCCTCACACACACCCACCACTACCACTAATGATGCTAGAGGGCAAGGAGTAGTGCTCAATCATCTTTGAATCCCAGACCCTCATGTGGCATCTGAAAGCAAACATGATCATTGATTGCCATTAAGTTGAATCTCAGTCTTTCCACCGAAGGAGTCTAAAGTTCTTGATAAATCATAATATTGTCCCCCCACCTATTCCCTTTTCCCCTACACTACCACCACCCAGACGAGTGATGCATTTTAGACCTGAGAGTCAAACAAGGGTAAGAAAGCAATGAGGATACCATCTGGAATCTCCGTGATTCCTCCAAAGAGATGCACATCCTACATCTATACCAACCCTTGGATATTATTTTATTTCTATTTCCACCTTACTCTGAGCACCCCTTCTGCCAAGAGCTCCCTGCAGCACATCCCAGCTCTGGTCACTCTGACCTGAGGTTGCGAGGCATGCACTGCTTGTTGTCAGACCCACAGGATAGTACTTACATGAAATGAGGGCTCAGCAGGGTGAAAAAGCTGCTTAGAATCTCCTTAGCTGGTGTTAATTCATTTTGCTTCAAGCACAGCAAGAGGGGAAAGTCAGATGAGTGATTACTACACCTCGATGACAAGCCCAGACTTCTTAGCCTGGCCTGTGGTTTGATCAGACATTACAGTTTCACTCAAAAACCCTTCATGAATGGGTAACGTGTGTCATTGTTCAGTCACCTCCCTTTCCTCGTGTCTTCAGGCTTTCCTTATCCTTTCTTTCACAGGACCCATCCATTTTCACGGTATTGACTGCCAAGTCTGTCCGCCCCGGAGTGGCCATCGCTGATTTTGTCATCTTCCCACCGCGATGGGGAGTTGCTGATAAGACCTTCAGGCCTCCTTATTACCACAGTAAGTCTTTTGCCAAGTTACATTTGAAAACCAAGGAGATGGCAGAGTGGTCAGCATTACCCACAGGGAACGCTGCCAGAGGTGTTTTTGGACGCCCTGTCCTGGCTGGAGTTCAAAGCCTGCCTCCCCAGGCCCAGTGCCGCTCCCCCCAGAATTTTAGCTACTTAAACACCACAACTTGTGTGGGGATGGCAGTGGCGTGTTGACTCTGAGAAGGAAACAACTGTGTAATGCCTAGAGCTCAGTTCCTCTGGCCCTGAAGAATGGCACAAAGGCCGGTAAAGGATGAAGCAAGATGTTTCTCTACATTTTAGGTATCAAGGGAGGAGGAACCACGGGATGTTGTTGGTTAGTTTGCTGTTTTTGGAAAGTTCATTATCTAAGTCTGGTTCAAGAGCCAATAAAATGTGCCTTCTCCAATAATAATTGGAGGGGTAAAGCAGATTACAGTCCACACTAGGGGATGGATCCTATTCTGGAAGCAGTTTCCGCAAAGCAGTTGTTGTCTAGAACAGAACTTACCAAATCTATGATTTTTTTCATTTTATTAATACTGTTTTTACTTACTGCGAACACTTACTGACAATTTCCTATGGCTCTAAGGTTCTTTAAAAGTATTAACCCATTCAATCCTCATAACAGCTGTGAAAGGTAGGTAGTATCATTATCTGCCTCCACCCCCGCCACTTTTTTTTTTTTTTTTTTCAGAGATAAAACTGAGCTGTGAAGGATTAAGTAACTTGCTCAAGGCCTCACAGCTAGTTAAGTGGTGGAGTCAGGATTCAATGAAGGCAGTCCGATGCCTGACCAGTCATGGGCACTAACGGATATGCCTAGCACAGTGCCCAGTGCATGATATGCATCTAATAAATATTTATTTAACAGGTGAATGCATTGCCAAGAATGAATAAGGTACCTCATGGCTGTACTTAATGAAGCTGGCATTTTTAATTGTGCAGTAGCTAGCTATAAACCCAACCTAAATGTCAACGCACAATTCTACTTCCTGGAGAGTGCATTTTTGTACATAGAGTTCTGGAAAGACTCTGAGGTGCATGTCAGCTGGAACATTCTAAAAAACAAACCCCTTTCTTTAGTTAACCTCAGGGCTTTCTGTCTCTGAGGCGCCTCTCGATATGTACCCAGGTGCCAGTACTTTAACAGGATACAACAGTGACTAAATGAGCAATTTAGGCATTTGTAGAGGGTGGAGAACAAAGGCCCTCAGAATGGAAGAAGGTCACTTCATGGTCAAATGTCAGCATCACCTTTCTCAGGTGAAATCACCTGAAAAGGACACAACTGGTTAACACTTCAAGGACACCAGATACTTTGTGAATAGAGATGTAACAAACTATGTCCTTTCTGAAGAATATCAAGCCCATCACAGGTCCCAACTGTTCTCCTCCTGGAAATTAGTCCCCTAGAGAGCCTGTTGTCAAGGCAAGAGAACTGCTCTGGATTATAGCCTGTACGTCACATACTAATCCTTGATACTTCACTATTTCACATAGTTCTTATATGGAGGCTGCTCTTCGTGCCTGAGGTAGTGGTTTTCAAATTTTAGCATGTGTCAGTGTCACCTGGAGAGCTTGTTAAAACGCAGATTCCTGGGTCCCACCTTCAGAATTTCTGCTTCAGAACGTCCAGGGTAGGACCTGAGAATTTGCATTTGTACCAAGTTCCCTCATGATGCTGATGCAACTGTTCCAGGAACCACACTTTAAGAGCATTAGGGGATATGAAAACCACTTAGAATGACTTTTTTTTAAAAAAATTTTTCCCTGGGTCCACTCTCAGAGAGTTTAATTAGTTGGTATTGAGGTGGAACCTCAGAATCTGCGTTTTGAACTAGCAAGTCAGGGGATTCTGATGCAGGAGGTCTACAGACCACATGTTGAGAAATGCTGGCCTGGGGCTTGTCTCCCCACCCAGGTTCGCTCCTGTGCTACAGTTGTCAATCCACTGCTTGATTTTAGTTTGTAATTCAGACTGCCTGAAACAAATGGCCTCGTGAAATGCCTCTTCTAATTTTTTTTTTTAAAGACTCAAATAAATTTGGCCCAGGATAGATAAATCTCAGAGAGGTATGGTTGCCCTGAGTTAGTTGGAAAAACCCCAGAACCCTGAGTTAGAAATTATTTTTACCAGAGATATTAAAAATAATGCTTTAGGGCTTCCCCGGTGGCGCAGTGGTTGAGAGTCCGCCTGATGATGCAGGGGACACGGGTTCATGCCCCAGTCCAGGAAGATCCCACATGCCGCGGAGCGGCTAGACCCGTGAGCCATGGCCACTGAGCCTGTGTGTCCAGAGCCTGTGCTCCGCAACAGGAGAGGCCACAATAGTGAGAGGCCCGCGTACCGCAAAAAAAAAATAAAAATAATGCTTTAGCAGTAATCAAAATCTCTGCCACTTTGATGTGACTTTACAGAAGTGGAGAATGATTTCTGTAGAAATATTGCCTCCAGTCATCTTGTTTTTTTTAATAAATTTATTTATTTTTGGCTGCATTGGGTCTTCGTTGCTGCATGCAGGCTTTCTCTAGTTGTGGTGAGCGGGGGCTACTTTTCCTTGTGGTGCGTGGGCTTCTCATTGTGGTGGCTTCTCTTGTTGCGGACCATGGGCTCTAGGTGCACAGGCTTCAGTAATTGGGGCATGCAGCCTCAGCAGTTGTGGCTCGCGGGCTCTAGAGAGCAGGCTCAATAGTTGTGGCACACGGGCTAGTTGCTCCATGGCATGTGAGATCTTCCTGGACCAGGTCTCGAACCAGTGTGCTCTGTGTTGGCAGGTGGATTCTTAACCACTGTGCCACCAGGGAAGCCCGCCTCCAGTCATCTTAATGCACCTTAGTCAACTGGATTCAGCATTAATCAAAAAGGCAAGGTCTACCTTCCCAGTGTCCTTTGAAATACAGAAAATAATGTAGAAATGTCATCACCAAATCATTGCTACCTAAATTCATATTCAGATCAAAGCTGAATTCTGTCTTGCTCTCTTCCCAAAATTAAGCCATGAAGGTGACCCTGAGGATACATACTAGATCAAGGAGTGTGACAGCATATTTAAGTCATGAACAGAACTGCTTTTAAAATATAGACACTTTATGCTTACAGTTGCTTCTTTTCCTCTGTTTCTGCTTCATGGAGAAACAAGTAGAGCTATGACCTGGGTCTTACCTTTTCTGCAGGGGCCTGCAGCAGCATTTTGTTTTCTGGGCAAAATGGCTATGGCTGCTCAGTCAGTTCCACAAGTATTTTGGCACTTGGCTATATTCACAAGTAAGGAAGGGGGTGGAGCATTTATCATGTCAAATGTTTGGCTTTGCAAGGGTTGCCAATGCCACATCTCTCTTCTCTGTCTAAGATTTGCACTCTCAGCACTCTCATGGGACAGACTATGACTATGACTATGACTATGAAGACCTTTAAAGAGGCTGTTTCGTACTCATTTCTATCACAGTACTTAGCACAGTGTCCATATATGCTGGATGGACGGAGAGGCAGATGGATAGGGTAGGAAATGGACAGATGAATGGATGGATAGTTAGATGGGTAGATTTTCACCCAGGTGTTATATTTCTTTAATTCTTGCTCTAGTTAAAGAGCTTTGTTTCAACAGAAACATAAGATAGAAAAAGTGGAAACATGGTGATTTTTGTCAAATTTTGTTGATTCTGGAGGCACAACTGGGACCAGTAAACTTATATGAAAGCAAATTTCCATTTAACTTGGGAGAACTTTCTAACACCCAGAGTCTTCAGTAATATGATAGGTTCCTTTGCTGAGTAGAGTGCTTCCATTCACAGGAGGCATGCAGGCAGAGCCCAGAAGGTAATCTGTCAGGAATGATGTACAGAATATTTCTGTTTTGAGTATAAGTAGGGGTACCTTCCAATATTAAGATTTTCAGATTCTATGAAGAGAATGTCAATGGAAAAAGAATGAATCTAAGAAACATTTTAGAGAATGAAAGAATAAGATGATATTAGATTCAGATATAGAAGGTATTTGTTAGAATATATAGTATTTATGGATTAGTTTTTATAGATAATAAGATTTTTTCACACAGATTATTATTTGTTAACGGCCTCCAAGTCCAGGGTTCTTTCCATTACATCACATTTCCAACAACACACACACACACACACACACACACACACACACACACACACACCACTTCAATTTTCTAATTTGGTAACCAGAAATATGGTGATACCCTGTATGACTGTGAGGCTATTTGGGAAGGGATTCAGATCTGAGAAAGAGGATAATTTTTATATGGGGCTTGTAAGCCTAGATGATGGAGTACATCCCTTCTTTATTATGATTTGCATGTTAATTATTATTAAAATTCTTGTCTGGGCCCTGATTTTCTTTAGATCTAGCATAATTTCATCCAGGCAGTGGAACTTAAGACCTCTGATAATCCACAGGGCCATGGAGTAGAGCTTTGCCTACCAAGAATTCCACCCTGATGAATGTTTTGCAGTTGTTGTCCTGTCTATCTATATTCTTTATTATTTCTATGAAATTTATCAGATTCTCCTATCTTCTTGACATTCTGTAGAAATAATGTTTGAGAGGTCTTGGTGTTTTCGGGCCTTGCCTGAGATAATAAAAATAATACTGTTTCAACCTTCCCAGGGAACTGCATGAGTGAATTCATGGGACTCATCAAAGGTCACTATGAGGCAAAGCAAGGTGGGTTCCTGCCAGGGGGAGGCAGCCTGCACAGCCCAATGACGCCCCATGGGCCTGATGCCGACTGCTTTGAGAAGGCCAGTAAAGCCAAGCTGGCACCTGAGAGGATTGCTGATGGCACCATGGTAAGCAAGTTAGATGTGAGGCTCTGGTGGCTTCTGGGGTCCCCAACCTTGCTGAGAGGCTATTTTTTATTTTTCCAAAGTCACAAAGAAGGAGTCAGGAGAGGAGAGTGTGTGTCTATGTGTATGTTCCCATGTGTGTATGCACACACCCCAGTGTATACACTAGACTCCTGATGTGATAGGGTAAAAAGAGTTTGTATTGTACTTGGAGTCAGACCTGGGTTCAAATTCTAGCTCTTGGTTCCTGTGTGACCTTGAGTAAGTCACTTAACCTCTCTGTGCTTCATTTTCTCCATCTGTAGAATAGGTAGGGCATCCAATCCAGCCAGTGGCTGTGATTTAACCCTGCTGACTGTACAGCACTGTTCAAATATAAGGGGAGATATTTTTAATACTATGTGAGGAGTCTTCCCTTATTTGTATGCAGCCCTCTGTATATATGCTCTGTCTCAGAGTCATCTCCTGCATTTTGAAGTAATCTTCTAGGGCCACAGGAACAGGGGATACACCTTTAGCTAGTTTCTCAAGCCCAGGAGGGTCAAGGAAACCTTTGCCTGACTACAGTCAGAGATTGTGAGCAGCAGTTCTCAGCTGTTTTCTCATTTTCTTTTGCTCTCCTTTGGCATGGGATGAAGCTGATGGGATTTAAAACCTGTTTTGTATTCCTCCTGTGTCATGCTGTAAACACTGAGGCTGAACACAATTGCAGTTAGCTGCAGTACTTGATTTCATTTTATTTTGCATTCTAGTTTATGTACCACAAGGAGTAATTTTATGCTAAATCATATGTAAATTTGCTTTAAAGTTTTAAACAAATGCCTTCAGTGCCACCTGACTTTAAAATTGATAGCACAGACCTGCCTGACTCCATGCCCAGCTTGCAAACTACCTAATCAGAGAGCTTATCTGTCCCTCTGCCCAACGCAGTTTACTTGCAGTTCCAACTTGAGGACCATAGTTGATGGAGCTGATCTGCAGGGGCAGGGTGCAAGTCCCATCTGCTGGACCTCGGCTCCATTTCCCCTTGCAAGGGCCTCTGCAGAGTTTCTGTAGAACCCCTTCATCTCTGTGCGAGAGCTCTATGAAATATTGATAATCTTAAGCTATTACCTCTGAAAATTCCTGGAAGTTCACAGGTTACCCCAGAGTTACCACTTAGTAACCTTCAGTACCCAACTTGGCTTTGGATAGTGTTACCAGGGAGCAGTGCTTTTGCAACAGTGAGGCACAGGACAGGGCTGTTTCTATGAGGAGCAAGACTTTGGGGAATGTCTAGGGCTTGGAGCTCTAGTGAGAAGGAGCTCTCCTATGGAGGGGAGCCCAGACTACCTGGCAAAGGAGGGTCCAACACTTTACTAGACCTAACTGGGTCTCCCTCACCATTTCCCATTACATAATTTGGATCCAGGCTCATCCATATGCCTTATCCTTATACCACTTTGCAATAAATTAACTTTATAATACTGTATCCAAAGCTCAGCTGGGATGGAGTTTTGTTACTCCAGTCAGACAGCAAGGCTCCTAAGAAGTAGTCAGCAAAGAGACAACAATAATTATGGCCTTAATAATGACTTTTATATCTGAATAGTGCTTTATAACGTGCACACCACCTCCATATGATCTTATTTGGTCCTCATATCAAGCTTGTCACGGGAAGTCAGCCAGAGACAATCAACTCCATTGTTTTATTTTTTTAATATGTATTTATTTATTATTTTATGTATTTGTTTGTTTATTTATTTAGTTATTTATTTTGGCCGCTCCTGTTCTTAATTGCGGCACATGGGATCTTTGTAGCAGCATGTGGGATCTTTAGTTGCGGCATGTTAGTTGCGGCATGTGCACTTCTTTAGTAGCAGCATGCAGACTCTTAGCTGTGGCACACATGCGGGATCTAGTTCCCCGACCAGGGATCAAACCCAGGCCCCCTGCATTGGGAGCGCAGAGTCTTACCCACTGGACCACCAGGGAAGTCCCTCTCCATTGTTTTAGGCAAAAAGAAGTTAATGTATATTAGACACCAGACATTAACATGGGTTCTCTGAGTTGTGGCACAAAGAGAATTTTTATCTTCCTTTTGTCTATGTATATTTTTTAAATTTCCAGTGACATGAGCACATAAGAATTGTAGGGTTTTCTTTTTTTTTTAAGCCGTAGTGAGTCAGAAAATCAGCAACAGGTGAAGCTGGAATGTTTAGGGTGCACAGGGCACTTGCATATTCTTTCTGTTGCAGATGAAACCTGTCTGAACATAGCAGGACATCCACCATTCAGAACCTTCTGGGACAGGCCTTTTAAAAGTGCTACAGACGTTCCTGCTCCCTTCTTCCCATCTCCTCCTCCTCACTCTCTCTTTTCCTTCTTTTCCTTTTCTCAGCCTATCTCTTGGTCAGAGTCCTGCAAAAGAAAGGCTCAAATCCCAGCTCTATGATTTCTTACTGCTATCACCTTAGACAGTCATTTCCCAGCTCTGAACCTTAGTTTCCTCATCTGCAAAATGGGAAGTATGTTCTCCCTCATATGGACATAGCCACAGTAAAGGCCCCTGAGAAGAATATTCCTAGGACTCTCCCACCTCTGCCCTTGGATCTAGCAAATTTAGCTCCATGATGCTACAAGGACAATGTGATGCTTACGTGTCCAGTTCCATTTGACAGAATGAAACTTGAGTGTCAGAGAAGTTAAGGATCTTGCACAAGCTACTACCCACTTATAAGTAGTAGGGCCAGAGCCAGAACCCAAGACTTGAGTTTTTCTCCTCACCGTGCTAGCACACATGATTTATTATTCAAAGATTCTACGTACTCATATCATCTCTCTTGACATCTAATCAAACGTGTTTTATTATCCACCTTTCTTCTTTCTTGTCCCCATCCTCATTCCCTACAGGCATTTATGTTTGAGTCTTCTCTAAGTATGGCCGTCACCAAGTGGGGCCTGAAGACCTCTAATTGTTTGGATGAGAACTACTACAAGTGCTGGGAACCTCTCAAGAGCCACTTCACCCCCAATTCCAGAAACCCTGCAGGAACTAATTGAGACTGGAGCATTACTACCATAATGGAGGATGGATTTGTGTGATTTCCTTTAGAATCTTATGCTCTTTGGCAGTACTGGGGGAGGAGGTTGGTTAAAATGAGAACTTTTTCACAGTCAAGGAACTCAAACATTTATAGAGATGTATTTGGAAAGTGCTGTCAGCTTAATTACTCAATAAATACTTGCTGCTGTTCCGTGAAAGTGGCAGTTGGTCATAATCAGGCCTTGATGAGGCAGACCTGTGGTGCCCAGGAATGGAAGTCCATTAGATTGGACCAGGAGATTAGGTTCTCCTGGAGTAAGAAGACAGGCAAGAGAACAGAAAGGAATGGGAAGCAGTATTTCTCACTACTTTATTTTATTTATTTATTTTGCGGTACGCGGGCCTCTCACTGTTGTGGCCTCTCCCGTTGCGGAGCACAGGCTCCGGACACGCAGGCTCAGCGGCCATGGCTCACGGGCCCAGCCGCTCCGCGGCATGTGGGATCTCCCCGGACCGGGGCACGAACCCGTGTCCCCTGCATTGGCAGGTGGACTCTCAACCACTGCGCCACCAGGGAAGCCCTTTCTCACTACTTTAGTTCTGTAGTTTTAACACATTTCCCCCAGTTTGTTGCCAAATTTTGCTGCTACCAAATTTTTATTTAACAATGTGTAATGAGAGTCAGCTATGTGTCAGGGCCTAGGAACTAGGGTTGCCAGATAAAATACAATATGCCCAGTTACATTTGAATTTCAGATAAATCACAAATAATTTTTAGTATAAGTATGTCCTGTGCATTATTTGGATATACTTATACTAAAAAATTATTCATAGTTTATCTGAAATTCAAATTTAACTGATATGCCTGTATTTTTATTTGCTAAATCTGTCAGTCCTACAAGGTCGTCAAGGAGATAGACATGGTCCTGGCCCTTACAGAGTTTACATTCTAGACAGGGAGACAAAATACACAAACAGTATAATTACAAATTGTGAAACAGGCAAAGAAGAAAACAAATAGGAACTGAGATGGGAATGACAGGTGGGATGGGGAGATCTTTCTTTAGAGAGGAAGATCTTCATTGAAAAAGTGACATTTAGCCAGACCTAAAGGATAGGAAGGAGCAAGTCATTGGAAGAGTAGGGCTGGGCTGGGCTGGGGAAAAGGAGCATTCTAAGAAAAAGCCTCGTGGGTTCAAGGAACTCAAAGAAGAGTGGATGTGGGGAGCCCAGGAGCAGGCCGTTGCAATAGTCCAGGCAAAAGACACCATTGTCCTGGACTAATGAGGTGGCAGCAGGGAGAGAGTGGATAAATCCCTGAAAGCTTTGGGGTAGACCTGAAAGAACTTGTTAGTGGACTGGATGTAAGGTCTGTGGGAAAGAGGAGTTGCAGACAGGGCTGGGACAACTGCTGGGTTTCTGGCAGTGGCATTTCATGATCTCAAACAATAAGGTATCTTTGAGGGTGACAGTAGTTGGTGTGCCTTCCCAATGTTCCTTAATATATTAAGAAATCTTTATTAAAAATAAACCAGTGTAAACTAGTAAAGCAGTTAATCCTTTAAAATTTTTAAATTGACCCCATAGCAGGTTGCCAGTGGCTCACCTATATCCCATTAATAATCACCATCCTGTGTTGACCAGCTCCTTCCAGATGCCAGCAGGGCACTCACAACATTGACTGAGGCCCAAACCAGAACAAAGTGCTGAGGATTTCTTTTTTAACATCTTTATTGGAGTATAATTGCTTTACAATGTTGTGTTAGATTCTGCTGTATAAAAAAGTGAATCAGCTAGTGCTGAGGATTGGATGGCCCTGGACACAGCCCTCAACCAACGGAACAGAAACTAGTGGATAAATACGCCAGCTCTCTTGCTCCATACTTCTGAGGCTTGTGTTCAGCTGTGATTCCCCTCAACTTCCAGAAGGATTAAGCTCCACTGCTCATGGTGGCAACTTCTAGAAATGTATCCATTAGTAGCTTCCTTCCCTCTCACCTCCCCACTCTCCTACGGTGCTTCCTGGGTTCTTATCTCAAATAACCCCAAACTAAGACAACCACTGAATATTCCCAAACTCCAGCACATCCGTAATGAGCTCATTCTAACCCTCCTCTTATACACAAACCTAGACTCTCACCCATTTTGGTTCACTCTATCAGTGTGGTGACAAAGCCTCCCTAGAGCTAAGGAAACGTTCTGGGTTTACATCCATTTAGCATCCAAGCCTGTGTACTTTATCTCCCCAGTGCTGGCAGCAGCTCATCAGCAGGAGAAAATATTTCACCCAGACCAGGCTCTTCACACTAATTTAAAAAAGATTTAGTTTCCTTCTGTTGTGCTTCAGATCAGCTAGAAAGATCTGTATCATTTCCTTAATTCCCTATTCTCGAAGATGCCTTCCTCTACTATGCTTCCCAAGAAATACACCATCTCTTGGCTTAGAAATTAAAAACTCTTTTTAAAAAAAAAAGCCACCCCGATTAAGTTTCCTCCAATGACAGGAGGGTTTTCTGCCAGGTACCCTTGGCATCTTTATATATTTTCAAGAGAATGCCATAGAAGCCACCCTTCCCTTTTTTCTTTTTGGGAGACTTCTCTCACAGCCTGGGCTACTGGCAATCGCTCTAGACCAATGGTTCTCAGTAAGGGTGATTCTGTACCCCTCGCCCAAGACATCTGGCAAAGTCTAGAGACATTTTTTGGTTGTCACAACTGGGGAGGGTGCTACTGGCATCTATTAGGTAAAGGTTAGGGAAGTTGGCAAACATTCTACAATGCACAGGACAAAGAATTATCCAGTACTGAATGTCAATAGTGCTGAGGTTGAAAACCCTGCAGTGGTTTTCAACTTCAGCTATACATTGGACCTCCTGGCAGCTTCTGAAACTCCAAGTGCCCAGGGTGTATCTCAGCTCAACTAAAGTAGAAATACTGGGAATGGAATCTAAGTGAGAATTTTTTTTTTTTTTTTTTTGCGGTACACGGGCCTCTCACTGTTGTGGCCTCTCCCGTTGCAGAGCACAGGCTCCGGACGCGCAGGCTCAGCGGCCATGGCTCACGGGCCTAGCCGCTCCGCGGCATGTGGGATCTTCCCGGACCGGGGCATGAACCCGTGTCCCCTGCATCGGCAGGCGGACTCTCAACCACTGCACCACCAGGGAAGCCCCCAAGTGAGAATTTTTTTGAAACTCCTCTGGTAATTCCAATGCACAGGCAAGGGTGAGGACCACTGTTTTGGAAACTACCTTAAAATCAGTATCCAAAACATTCTCTGTTTCCAACCTTAGATCCTGGTCCAAATCTGGGCTTCCTGGGGTCTACAGAAATGAGGTGGAAAAGGTTCCCAATGTTTCATGGAATGAGATGGGATGGGATGGGATGGGGTGTGTAGTGAGCAATTACCCAGGAGGAGAATCAGGCTACAAGGCAGTGGTGAGGTGGGCCACTCTCTTCCTTCAGAAAGCACAAGCTTTATTGCCCAGATGGGGCACAGAGAGAGTGCAGGGAGGACGAGAGGGAAGGTAAGAAACCTAATGCCCGGATGTAAACTATAAGTTAATAGTTAATGTGCAGTTTCTGTGTTGTAGTTTCCCAGAGTGATGAAAGAGTTATCACTTCTGGGTTTGAAGGAAGTTCTATCCTTCTGGAAAGATATTTTACTACTAAAATGAAAAAAAGGTGGGGGGGCTTGAGAGCTGACATTTAAACTTCTTTGTTACATTTAGTAATTAGCTAGCCTTCAATTTAATATAATCAACTTTATATAATTGCATGACAAATCTGAAGTATGTCCAAAATGTATCCTTTTGTGAGTCAGTGTTGTACATAATTAAGAGGACAGATGCCAAAGCCAGACTGCCTGGGTTCCAATCCAGGCTCTACCACTTATTAGCTGTGTGACCCTGAGTGAGTTATTAATTTTTCTGAGCCTCTTATTTCCTCAGCTGTAAAATGTGGATAATGATAGTACCTACTTCATAAGGAATTCAGACTCTGGAATCCAGACTGTGCTTATAGCTGAATGAGTTTGAGCAAGTGACTTAACCTCTCTGAACCTCACCTTCCTCATTTGTAAGAAGGAAATTATTTATTTCACAAGGATTTGGTGGGGGTTAAATGAGAGCCTGCATTGAAAGCACCCACACTGCTTTTGGCACATAGTGAGCATAGGCAAGCTTAGCTATTATTGTTATAGTTTATTGTTGCTATGGTGACTCAGTGAATACTTATTAGTTCCTGCCTCAGAGAAGCTATTGTGTGACCTACTGTAGGATACACTGGACTGAGTAAGCCAAGGTCCTTGTCCCTAAATAACTAGCCTTTAGCTGAGGAGGAAGGCATGTGTTCTTCTAATGCAGTAAGTAACAGAAGCCCAAAGTGTGGAAAATTTAAAGTACATACTGCCTTCTTTTCGTCATCTTTTAGGTCTTAAAACAAGAAAACCATATTGAAGTTCAATTGAAGATTTCAACAATGCATATTAATAACTCAATTAAAGTGAGTTAAGACAGAATCTAAAATGGCTTTGATATAAGTAGTTCACCTATGACTAACTACAGAGCTTTTCTGAGGAATCTTGCCTAATCAGGTGGGCCGTTGGACTCTAATTAGCCTACTCCAGGTTTTTTAAATCTAAAATTATATCACAAGCTTTGACACAACTCACTACAGTACTACTAACAGTGATACCTCATAAAAAAACAAGTGTATGCAATTCTATACAGTTCCTGGAATAGAAATTTAACAAACGGGGCAGTTTCACTCATTAATGAGCATTTACTGCCCTTATTTTATAAATAAAATTAAAATCTAAAGGACAGGTGTATTTTACAATACCGCTTCTCTTAATAAAAGGACATGGTATCAATTGAGTGCAGTCAACTGTAACTGAAAATCTAACATTAGCTTAACAACTAGGACTTTATTTCAAAAAAGAAGTCTGAGGTTGGCAGGTCAGGACAAGGACAATGATAACACGAAGTTATCCTGGAACCAAGTTCATTCTGGTTTTCTGCTCTGCTATTCTTGGATATTGTCTTATCTTCATCTCACTTCCATGTTCTAGGTCAGGGGAAGGGAGGAAAGCAAAAGAGTGAAGGAACAGAAAGATTTCTCCTTGGGAAATGTCTTTTATTGAGGGAAGGAAGCCCTCCCCAGGAGATTTCTCTTACGTCTTATGTGCAGAACTGGGTCACATGTCCACCCTTAGACCAATCCCAGGTTCATTCCCTAGGTGTGGGGTCATGCCCACCCTCCCTGAGATAAAGGGACTTCCACCACCCTCCCAAACAAATCAGTGTTCTATTAGAAGAAAAAGGAGAGTGAGTATTGGTGGGCAACAACTACTGCCTGCCATGGATACATTCTTGTATCCATGGAAATCCTTGGAAATTCGGCAAGAATAACATGGGAAATGTTGGTTTTGAATCAAATATTTTCACTCTCACAGCCCCAAGAAGAGATAAATCTACTAATACTTGCTTTACACAGAAAATGCTCCAAATGTCTGCCTAGGTTCTCTCCAAATACATCCTTATTAAAATTGTTACCAACCTTCCCATGTTGGTCCCCAACAAAGGTCCTTCTGCCAGTGTCGTTGGAGCTAATAGAACAAGACCAAGTTCAGTTCAGGAGCAAAGGAAAGCTTTATTCTTTGATCAAAGAATGGAGATGTGAGCTCGAGCCCTAGAGCACATGCTCTCTCTGGGACAGGCAACCGGAGGGGCTGCTTTATAGGGTTCTCATCTGCAGAGGGAGGGGCAGCGGAGTTCTTGAGGGTCATGCGCAGTTGTGCTGTTCATGGCACTTCAGGCCACAGCATCTCTTCACACAGCACGTGGCCATCTTGAATTGAGGTGTCAGGCACAGCTGTTTTGCCCCAGGAACTCTAATCCGATGTGTTAGGTGCAAGGCCTCTGCGCACAGGCCCCTATGGGCAAGTGAAACTAGACTAAGCACAAGAGAAGAGGTTTAGACCTTAAATTATCACCTAGATTCCATCTTATTTTTCCCAGGATCCCAGTGGTCTTTGCTGGTGACAAAATGGCTTTTCAAGTCTTCTTTTTATACAGGGTAAGGAGGTTGGCTGGCAGTTGTCTCAATTGTCCTGACAGTCTCATTTCTAATCACAAACAGGTGACACGGACAATCAGGGCAGTAGGACTTAATCAAAACCTAGAATACTGATCCTCAAATTAGCAGGGTTTCTTTCTTTTTTTCTTTTAATTTTAACTTTTTAAAATTTTATTTATTTATTTTGGTTGTGCCAGGTCTTAGTTGCGGCAGGCAGGCTCCTTAGTTGCAGCCGGCAGGCTCCTCAGATGTGGCTCACGGGATCCTTAGTTGTGGCACGTGAATTCTTAGCTGCAGCATGCCTGTGGGATCTAGTTCCCTGCATTGGGAGGTGGATTCTTAACCACTGCGTCACCAGAGAAGTCCCTTTCTTTTCTTTCTTTTTTATTAAATAGACCTTATTTTTTTAGAGCAGTTTTAGGTTCATGGCAAAATTGAGGGCAAGGTACAGAGATTTCCCAAATACCCTCTGCCTTCAGTCATGCATGGCCTCCCCCATTATCAATATCCCCCACCAGAGTGGTATATTTTTTACAACAGAGGAACCTACATTGACACACGAGTGTCACCAAAAACCCATAGTTTACATTAGGGTTCACTCTTGGCATTGTACATTCTGTGGGTTTGGACAAATATAACAACATGTATCTACCCTTACAGTGTCCTACAGAGTAGTTTCACTGTCCTAAAAATCCTCTGTCCTCTGTCTATTCATCCCTCCCTTGGTTGCTTCCAGGTTGTGGCCATTATGAATTAAGCTGCTATAAACATCCATATGCAGGTTTCTGTGTAGGCATAAGTTTTCAACTCCTTTTGGTAACTACCAAGGAGTATGATTGCTGTATCATGTGGTAAAAGTATGTTTAGTTTTGCAGGAAACTGATACTGACAAACTGCCGAAGTGACTGTACCATTTTACATTCCCACCAGAAATGAATGAGAGTTCTTTATCAGGGTTCTTGAAGAATTGGACAAGTTGTTTCTCCTATCCAAACCTTTCCTATAGAGTTAGGCTGTGAGACTAGCAGATCTTTAAAGATCCTCCCAGCTCTAAATATATACCTGTGAATGTGCTAGAAATGTGCACATGGGGGTCCCTGTTCTTGAAGGCAACATCTCTTAATCCCTCCAAACTGGATTAGGTGTCCTTTCTCAGTATTGGGCTCCACAAAACATCAGTCTTTATCGCTTTCAAAGATATGCCCTCTGGAGTCAGCCTGCCCAGATTTAACTTCTATCTCAGCCCTTATTAGCTAGAGGACTCGAGCAAATTATTTAACCTCTCAAAATTTTATGATGATGAGATATAAGATGATTTTAATGATGATTTTTAAGATACGTTGAGAGGTGTGTAAAGCCTTTACTTTAGCTTAGTGCCTGGAACACGAGTAAAAGCTTAATAAGCGTTGACTGCTGTAATTGTTTTTCTCCATTGTGAGTTCCTCCAAGAAGAAGCTATATCTTCAGATTAGTATCCTTAGTGCTTAGTAAATGACCGGGGCTCAGTTAAGTATTTGATCAACACAGAAAACCAGCAGGATGACACTAGCCGATGAGGTAACCCTGGACGACTTGATCACGGCGAAAGATGACCTCTCTGGTGCCGACATCAAGGCAATCTGTACAGAAGCTGGCCTCATGGCCTTGAGAGAACGTAGAATGAAAGTAACAAATGAAGACTTCAAAAAGTCTAAAGAAAATGTTCTTTATGAAAAACAAGAAGGCACTCCTTAGGGGCTCTATCTCTAGTGGACCACAGTTGGCTTCCAGGAAAAGGTTGGAAGTGTCCCGACCCCTTGGAGGTGTGAGGTTGGGGAAGTTGCCTAGGAGTCCACGTTCCGGTTGGTCTTCATTAGCACAGCATCCTGAGTATCTTTTGAGCATGATGTGTAGGATTCCCATCTGGCTCTCTTTGTATGTTGGTCACGTGCAGTGCTGTCTTCCCAATAAAGCGGCTCTTTCTCAAAACCCCCCCCTCCACACACACAGAAGACACCTGATGGCCAGTGTCCTACTAGAATTCAGTAGGACACAGGCTCCTTTGTCCCAGTGGCTCCAGGAAACGAACCATCCCCAGTACCTGCAGACCAACAGCAGCTCATTTTCCTTGTGGCCTGCACTTGTCTCTCCTCCCAAACCCCCTGATGGGAAAAAATGGCTTCTGTGCCACTCCTGCAGAGCATGATTTTGGAGGAGAAGCTGCCCATCCAGCTTCTAGTATATGGCACCGGGGTTATTGAAACCCTCCACCTCCATCTACCCTCACCCAAGCCACTCCATATAAAATAATAATAATACTCTTTGATGCCGTCTCTATCTCACATAAAGAATAAAACCCTCTTTAGAAAACTTTGTTTTTAATTGATGTGAAACATATAATGTAAGTAGAAAAAAGTGCTTAACTGTGCAAATGTAGTTTCAAGAAAAGTCCCCTCTCACATTTTCCTCCTACCCACAACAATTTTATATCAGACTGCAGTCCTTGAATCCCTTCTGTAATGATTTCTGGAGCAGCCTCAGCCAACTTGCCTCTCTCCCCCACCCCCAAGATTTTTCCAGAGCCTAATTATTAAATGAGATGAATGATTTAAATGCAATTGGTGACAAGAACTGACTTTAATCTGATAAGATGATACTCCTTGTGATTATGGGGGAAATGAATTTGAACTTTAGTGCAGGTTTGCTCCAGAATTCTCAGATGTTTCACCAGCCACCCATCTCCAGGGACATTGAGAGATCAGATGTCAGACTTTCAGCTTGACTTTAATCCTATAAATCCTGAAACTTGGCCATAAGATTGATGCTCACTGCACCTTCTTGGGATGATAAAGAGTCTCCAGGTAGATGACACTGTTCAGGCCACAGTGGTTATCAGCAGAAGGAGTCATCTCTAGCTCAGCTAGAGAAATGGCAGTAAACAAGGCAGCCAGAGAGGGAACTATCGGATGTATTACAGTCATAGTTATAGGTACAAAAAGGTCCTATAATAGAAACATGATAAAATTCTGTTTGTTCACACAAAGGTAGAAAGTGGCACTGGAAGCTTTGAAAATTCAGAATCTTTTAATGTTTTCATAGGATTATGTTTTTACTAATTTTAAAGTGCTGTTTGTATTTTTAAATCACACATATTGATCAAGACAGTTTCTTGTTCAGATCTCTAATCTCTTCAAATACCCCATTAACGATCCTGAAGACTGTAGAGATAATCAATACCCTGTATCTTCCCCAAAGTTATGAGAAGACTGTGCCAGGAGTGAGAAAGAAAAATAAATCAGGGACTGGACCCAGGGGATTTTGATCAGAGCATGAATAATCTTTCTCTCCAGGCAGGATCCATAATAAAGGATAAAAAGACATAGTACTTAAACAAACCAGCCTGTTAGAGAAGGAATATTGTTCCAGAGAGAGGAAGGGATGTCATACAAGGAAAAGGAATTATTAAGAAGACTGCCTCCTCATGCATGTGCCTAAAGGGGAAATAATAGAGATAATATATTTAGACTTTCATAAAGTTTTCGACAAGTTCACATCTAAATGAGTCATCCTGGGATCGGCAGGGGCTGCTTTGTCCTGCACTGAGAGCTGTCTCAAAAATTGAAAATAATTTCTGGCCTGAAGTCTTACAACAGCCTGGTTACTAGTCATCCTCCAGCCTCTCCTACCCCAACATGTTCCTCCAGGATCCAGGATATTCCAGGAGTGCAAATTCAATAAGGTTACTCCTGCTTAACACCTTCAAAGCTCCCACTGTCATCAGGTTGAAGTCTAAATTCCTTACCTGTGATAAAGGCTTTATGATCTGGTTCCTGGTTACCTCCCTCAGTATATAACTATCATTTTTTGGATGCTCAACATTTGAACCACTTTATGTTTGGGAATTCCTTACCTGCTTTAAAGCTGAACATACTACATGTTTGCTTTTTCAGTCTCCCTTGCAGCCAGAACTCAGGCACATAACCTGGGCTCAGCCAATCCCTGGGTTCAGCCAATCAGATGCCCTGGACTTAGGAGCAAGTGATGGGAAGATACAGTGGCCTTGAGGAACTCTTTCCAGCGGCTGTATTTGTAACAAACTTGAGTTCTTGGGCCAACAGAAGCAGATTACTGTGGGCTTCTGTGCCCAGTGCCCCTAGCAGAATCAGTCAGACAAATGGCAGCACTGAGTGCTCAGATGAGGTGTAATTGGTGTTCTCACCAGATCACTTCTGAGTGTGATTTGGGGCACTGTTCATGGTGATGAAAAATCTTTTGAAATTGATTAAACTCTTAAGGACACATTGCTCAATAATTCTCTATGTTAAAAAAGTGTGTGTTTAAAAAATTCTGCCTATGCCTCTCTGGGTATTGCCTTCTTTCAAAGTTTAGACACAAAAGATATATTGTAAATGTTTTTCCTGTTACTGAGGTGTACTAAAACAACTCTTGAGGAAAGATTGGTATAATCAAGGATTAATTTCTTTTTTTTTAATTTATTTTATTTTTGGCTGTGTTGGGTCTCCGTTGCTGCATGGGCTTTCTCCAGTTGCGGCAAGCGGGGGCTACTCTTCGTTGCGGTGCGTGGGCTTCTCATTGCGGTGGCTTCTCTTGTTGCGGAGTGTGGGCTCTATGCACGTGGGCTGCAGTACTTAAAGCATGCGGGCTCAGTTGTTGTGGCACACGGGCTTAGTTGCTCCGCGGCATGTGGGATCTTCCCGGACCAGGGCTTAAACCCGTGTCCCCTGCATTGCAGGCAGATTAACCACTGCACCACCAGGGAAGCCCAAGGATTAATATCTTTAATTTACCTTAAGTCTTAAAATCATTAAGAAAAAAAGACGTTTTACATCAGAAAAATTAGGCAGTGGATTTGAGCAAGTAAATAACAAAATAAACATAAATGGACAAAACTGTATGAAAAAAGTTATCCTTCAATAATAAATGAAATGCAAATTAAAACATTTTCATTAATTAGGTTTAAAAATAATAATAGGGGCTTCCCTGGTGGCACAGTGGTTAAGAATCTGCCTGACAATGCAGGGGATGCGGGTTCCAGCCCTGGTCCAGGAAAATCCCACATGCCGTGGAGCAACTAAGCCCGTGCGCCACAACTACTGAGGCTGCGCTTTAGAGCCCGTGAGCCACAACTACTGAAACCTGCACGCCTAGAGCCCATCTCTGCAACAACAGAAGCCATGCAATGAGAAGCCCGTGCACCGCAACGAAGAGTAGCCCCCACTCACCGTACCTAAAGCCCACGTGCAACAATGAAGACCTGATGCAGCCAAAAAAAATAATAGTAAACACTCACTGAGGCCTGAATGTATGCCACTAAATATTTTATAAGTAATAACTCATTAAACAATGAGTTTAATAACAATGTAAGTTTTACTAGTTTATCCATTTTAAAGGAAACAGAATTTAAATACATTCCAGGTCACTTCACCAGTAAGTAGCAGAGCAGGGATATAAAGGTAAGGAGGGGTGGGACTGAAAGTTCCAACTTTCTAATCACATGGTTGGTTCTCCAGGCAGCCAGCCCCCATCCTTAGGTGTGGCCCAAAACTCACCTCATTAATATAACAAAAGATACCTTTATCTGTTTCATCACTTAGGAAATCCCAAGGGTTTTAGAAGCTTTGTGCCAGAAACAAAGACTGAATATATATTTATTATAAATCATAGTATAACAGGATTTCACTTTAATTTGAAGCTATAAATATCTCCTGGCCATTTGTACCTGGGAAACAGCAATAAGAAAAAAAAAAAAAAAAGGTTTTCACACTGGCAGCACTAAGTGACCTTGATTACAAGGAGCTAGGGTTGCTGCTACACAACAGGGGCAGAAAGGGATATGCCTGGCACCGAGGGGATTCACTGGCTTATCTTGGAGCTTTCATGTCCAGTGATAACTGTAAACAAGCGGTTGCTGCAACAAAAGCCTGATGATGTTAGAGTAACTAAGGTTCTGGCCTTTGGAAATGAAGGTCCTGGTGACTCAGGCAAGCAACCTAGATCTGCAAAAGTTATGGCCAAGAGAAGGGAAATCTACAGCATGGTGGGGGTAAATGAAGATTATCAGCTAGGGCCTCAGACCAGTCACAACTGTGTAGACTGTAGCTTGTTCCACTAACCCTCTGGTTAAGACTGTACCTGACTACCACCCTGAATGATACACTGCAGATTAGATTCAATGTGTGCACAGATCCAAGCAGTACATGGAGTCGATGAGGAAATAGTATACCTCTTGTGCGTGCCTCACTTCCCCTTGGCCCATCTTTTTACTCCAGTGGCTGCTGCAGCTCTCATTTGCCTGCAGGTGTGACCTGACAATACTTCACCTCAGCTGCACAGCACACCACCCGCTTTCTGCCCTATGCTTCCTCCTCCATGAGATGCCAGGAAGAACCCAGTCAGCCAGTCTGAGCCATGCCCATACCTGGGAGTACAAGGGAATTAACTGCATGAGGTAACTCTGGACCAAAAGGGAGAAAAGCTAGTACGTAAATATTCACTTTTTCCGTGTCTGGGGGTAAAATTCTGTGTCCATTCCACAGAGCTCCTCAGAAGGCCCCTATAAGAATTAAGCCCATTACCCCCAGAGGCAACGGGCCAAGAGCTCCGTTTGGGCTCTGAAGATCACAGGAGCTGACAGAGCAAAATAGGAGCCCAGAAGGGCAAGGTGTGTTGGCTATGGCTAGATTGGGGGCCGCTGTTGGGTGAGAAGACAGGGAGGGGGGAGGCCATGCTGAAGAACACAGGTAAAATGGTATAGAGCATTGGGTTTTCCCTCAACCTGTTTCACTCTGAGCAGTCTCCCACCTGTTCTTTCAGATCACTTCCTAACATAAACTATCTACATACAAGCTTTTCTCTCAGGCTCTGCATTTTGGGGTACTCCAGGCTCATACAAGGATCAAATGAGACAATAGTTGTGAATATGCTCTGAAAGTTAAAAGCAATATACTCATGCAAGCCAGACCCACAGAGCATGCTGTTCTTCCTATAGCACTCGATTTTACTTTGTCTTCATAGATGAAATTGTCACCCTACTGTTTCAAGACTAAACTACAAAGCATGGGGTAGCTTTTATTGAGCAATACTCTGTTACTTCATTTTCATCTTTATGACCTTATGAGGTAGTAGGCATTACTATCTCCAGGCCATAGATGATGAGAGGGGGGCCTGGTATTCCAACTGCTAAACTCAAGCTAAGATTCTAGCCCAGATCTGACCTGCAAAGCCCATGCTCTGTACCATTTTACCTGTTCTTCAGCATGGCCTCCACCCTCCCTGTCTTCTCACCCAACAGCGGCCCCCAATCTAGCCATAGCCAACACACCTTGCCCTTCTGGGCTCCTATTTTGCTCTGTCAGCCCCTGTGATCTTCAGAGCCTAAATCAAATGCCATCTCCCTAGACAGAACTGCTTCTTCATCAGCTTGCCAACATCACTTTCCTGAATCGCTATCTTTTTTTTTAAACCACAAGGTTGTAACTGTTCTGCTGAATTTACCACTGGGGCTGGAGCCAGATGACAGCTTAGGTTTTAAGTAGTACCAGATACATAATAAGCACTTAAATAATAAGTGTTGAATGAACAGTTGTCAGAGTGTGTACTCATTAAGCACAGGGCCTAAGTTGTCCTGTTGATTGCTATATTCTCAGCACAATAGCACAATGCCTGGCTCATAGTAGACACTCATTTGCTGAATGACTGAATGAATGAACATGAATCTGTTTCTTCATTAAACTGTGAAGTCTTACAAAGTAGGGATTCTACAATGTCAGGCAAATGTTTGTTGAATCTTTTTAATGATTAATAGATTCATTTAAACAACAGTACATATAGTCATCATTGCCAGACTTAATATGAGATGTTAAATGTTCGATCCAATTTTCCTTCCCGGATAAGTTTTTCTTTCCTATCCTGTATAGACAGAAAAGAAAAAAGTACATTAAATACAATGCATTCTGGCACAATTCAAGGTATAGCTCTGAAAAACAGAAATGAAACACTTCCAGCCTAATTACAATCCCCTATTGTCTAAAGCCTACAGAGTATGAGTGAGGAAGTAATAATCTGAAGAAATAAAGGGACAATAAGAAAACACTCCTATTGAAAAACACCTATATTTTAGTAAGTAGAATTATATTACCCCACTAAATAGCATACACTGAAAGCAAAATGTAAATACCTTCTAGGTAAGTGTGGCCTACCTTTCTGTTAAGCAATAATTTGTCAGATAATCAAAATATATACACTCCAGGAGAGTGGACTGGCCAGTTTAAAGCAGAGCTACATGGGTGGGCTCCAGTGTAGATGGGAACATGAGGCCTGGGGGCTGGGGTTGGGGACCTAGTATCAGAGTGGTCTAGTGTCAAAGATTAGCTTGGCTTTCTGTGCAGTCACATACCCAGGCCTCTGATGGCAGTGAGCCCCACCACAGGCTGCTTTGGCTTTTCTGTTGTTGGAGTATTAACATATTTTAACATTAATTCACAAAATGTGACCAACATAACTGGAATTCATGCAGACAGGGAGCATACTAAGTGATATATGTATTCTGCTAATACTTAACCCAATAAACATCTCTTTTAAAAGCAAACAAAATAAATATAAAAATTTGCAAAGATAACATCTAAAGATTAATCAGAATAGAAAAGTTTAACTTCTGTACATCCAATGAGAAAAAAGAAATTAACTTTTTTTTTTTTTTTTTGCAGTATGCGGGCCTCTCACTGTTGTGGCCTCTCCCATTGCGGAGCATAAGCTCCGGACGCGCAGGCTCAGCGGCCATGGCTCACAGGCCCAGCCGCTCCGTGGCATGCGGGATCCTCCCGGACCGGGGCACGAACCGGTATCCCCTGCATCGGCAGGCGGACTCTCAACCACTGCGTCACCAGGGAAGCCCAAGAAATTAACTTTTTAAGTTATTTCTATATTCTCTTGCTTAATATACACAATATAATTTCCTTACTTAATCTAAAACACACCAGGAAAACAAAAATAAATAAATAAATAAAACACATCAGGAAAACTCTTTCATGAGCTAAGTTCAAGTCTTAGATATTTAAAGTGACCAATTCATTATTTTAAATTCTAGAGTAGCCATTAAATTAAATTTGAAAGACCCAGAGACAATCGTAGTTTATAAGAAAGTATATTTCTATATGAGTTGAAACAATAAAGCAATAAAACTAAACATATAATTGAAACTTCCTGTTTTAACTCAGTTGGAAAGGAATAAAGATAAAAGAGGAACTGAAGGAAGAGTAGAAAGACAAGATGGGAATTATCAAGAGAGAGAGTTGCAGCCAGCACAGAGGGAAACTATCACACAGATACCAAACACAAGGTCCTAATACTTACTCTGTCGGTTTTGAAAACATAATACCAGAAGAGGAGGGGCCCAATTCCAAACAGAGCTCCTAAAAGTGAGGTCTTGGGAGTGGGTCTGAAATTGGGATAGATATTTGCTGATCTTGCATAGGTCCAACGAATCAAGGCAGGATCTTCCTAAAATGAATGAAAACAAAAGACACAGGAAATTAAGTTCTACACTAAGAAACAATCTCATCAGGACTTTTGTGGAGAAGCACAAGAGATGCCCTTTGTTCTCTTCTACAGTTAAGGGTATACCCCGAATATTCCTAAATAGCTTCAAAGAAGATCTTTCATTTCCAGTATTTGTTGAATAATTCTCTGATGATCCTGTTCAGAATTTAAAAGACTCATATCATCCTTCAGCTTCCTATTTATTTAAGATTTAAGAATCCTAATCATTTTAAGCGGTCAGAGAAGAGGCACTTTTTTTTTAATCATTTTTTTCTATTCGTTTCTGGATTGTTTTTGGCGTCACTGTCTTTCTTGAAGTATGACAAACAGAACCACACAGTATTTCCAATGAGGACAAACAGACTTCATATGTTCTACCATACTGCGAACTTTGTTTCCAGGACCTTTTCTAATGCTATGCCCACACTGGTCTTTCCAGGCTACGAATAAACTGCAGGAAGAGGAAGACAGAAGTAGGCTAACTCTGAACTTTACATTTTTTAAGCTGACTTGGCTGGTATTTTAAGAGCAAAATTAGTACATTTCACATTATTAAAATCGTTTTTTGAAAGGACAAAGTTGTTAAAGAAAAATAATCAGATTGTCTTGGTTAAGATAAAAGTAACTGTCAATTTTAATATATTTATACTAGAATAACTATGTAAAAATAGCAAATCTACCCCAAATACGTAATTAAATTTAATTAGCTAAATACCCTAATGATTTTACAAAATTATTTGCTCCAGTTAACTGATAGATAAAAATAAGCAAATGAAATCAGCTTTAAAACTTTAATACTAAGCTGTGAGGAGAACATTCAAGGTTTTAACCAACGCCAAGAAGTCATGATTGGTAGGACATAAATAAACTGGATCTCTCACAGTAACATTTTAAATCAAACTGTTTGTCAAACTCTTTGCAGAGACAGTAAAGAAGGTGAAGACACAAGATACAGGTTCAAGGGGACATTTGAGCTCTATACCTGAACGGATAAATACATCTATCTATTCTTGTATCTATCCCTTCCTGCTATTAATGCATTTGAATGACTCTCTCATGCCAGAATTCTCTACCAGTCACCTCTCTACACCTAATATCTGCCAGACCTGTCTTCCAGAAACAGACATTTCATTTCATAAAAATACCAACAGCTCCATGACCATAGTTCATTGAACTAGGTACTGTTGTTGAAAGAGGTTCCAAAACACCTGCCGTGGGAGACAGTTCTCCTTCCTTGACACCACTCCACATCCAAAGGACTATCAGCAGCATGTGATATGGTGAACACCACTTTTTTTAAAAAATTTATTTATTTTATTTTTTTATTTTTGGCTGCGCTGGGTCTTTGTTGCTGCGCGCGGCACGGGCTTTCTCTAGTTGCGGCGAGCGGGGGCCACTCTTGGTTGCAGTGTGTGGGCTTCTCATTGTGGTGGTTTCTCTTGTTGCAGAGCATGGGCTCTAGGCGCGTGGGCCTCAGTAGTTACGGCGAATGGGCTCAGTAGTTGTGGTGCACGGGCTTAGTTGCTCCGCGGCATGTGGGATCTTCCCAGACCAGGGCTCGAACCTGTGTCCCCTGCGTTGGCAGGCAGGTTCTCAACCACTGCGCCACCAGCGAAGCTTATGAACACCACTTCTTGAAATCATTTCTTCACTTGGCTTCAAGGGCACACACCAGCTTGGCTTTCCTCCTAACTCTCTGGCCATTCCCTCTTAGTCTCTTTCGCTCTCTTCCTCCTTATCTCCCCAGTCTCTTAATATAGGACCTCAGACCTTGTGGGTCTTTCCTATCTACATTCACTCCCTTGATAATCTCTAGTCACATGGTTTTAAATATCCACCTATAGGCTGATGACTCCCCAAAACTATGCCTCCAGCCCTAGACCTGTACCCTGAACTGCAGACATAATATCCCACTCCCTGCTCAATGCTGACATATTGTCTAATTGGCAAACGTGATGCCAAACATGATGTATCCCAAACTGATTTGCCAATATGCCATTCCACCTTCATCCCTGATCCTTTCACACTCTTCCCTATCTTGGTAAAAGGCAACTTCATTCTTCACTTCAGTCAAAAACCTTGGAGTTATCCTTGAGTCCTCTCTTTCTCTTACACCACATATCCAATCTGCCAGCTAACCTGATTGGCTCTACTTTCAATACATAACCAGAATGGACCACTTCTTACCAACTCCACTATCACCAACCTTGTAGCCACCATCAACTAAGAAATTAGATTACTGCAAAAGGCTCCTAACTAGTCTCCCTGCTCCTGCTTTTACTCCCCCATAGTCTCTTTTCTACTAAGCAGCCAGAGTTGTTAAAATGTAAGTCCTGGGCTTCCCTGGTGGCACAGTGGTTGAGAGTCTGCCTGCCGATGCAGGGGACACGGGTTCGTGCCCCGGTCTGGGAAGATCCCACATGCTGCGGAGCGGCTGGGCCCGTGAGCCATGGCCGCTGAGCCTGTGCGTCCGGAGCCTGTGCTCCACAACGGGAGAGGCCACAACAGTGAGAGGCCCGCGTACCGCAAAAAAAAAAAAATGTAAGTCCTGATTATGGGACACCCGACTCAGAAAAGTTCTTTCAATGGCCTATGAGGCTTGGTGTGATCTAGTCCCAGGTAACTTTCCCAACTCATCTCTTCCTACTCTGCCCTCATCTTTCTCCATGTTAGTCATAATGGTCTTTTCAGTATTTTGGGGATTAGCCAGGCACACTCCTGTCGAAGGACCCTCGTATTTGCTGTCCCCTCTGACTAAAATGCTACTTTCCCAGAGAGCTGAATGGCTAGCTCCCTCCCCTCACTTCTCTGAGATCTTCAATGTCACCTTCCAAGTGAGGCCTTTCCCTGTGCCTTTCTAAAACTGCAGCTGCTTTCCCTCTCTACTACATACACACACTGCTAATCCCCTTCCTTGCTTTATTTTTCTTCTTATCACTTCCCATTACTTAACATACTAAATGATTTAATTTTTTAACTTATTACTTGTCTTCCCTCTGGAAAGAAAGCTTTATGAGGACAGGAGTCTTTGCCTGTTTTGTTCTCCACTGTTACTGCAGTATCTAAAAGAGGACCCTGAGCAATTATTTATTCACTAGCTCAATCATTCTTAGACATTAGGCAAAGAATTTCCATGTATTGCTCAATATATAATTGTCAGGCCCTCATTTACTTAACAGAACAACCAGTGAGGCTGGTGTAAAACCTGTTTTACACAGCAAAACTATAACTGCCCTGGGTCACAGAACTGGAAAAAAGAAAACCTGGAGTTTAAACCTCAGCTCTGTCTGACTCAAAGTCTCTCTCTCTTTTTTTTTTTTTTTTTTTTACTACATCTTACTATCTAGCACATCAAACCCAATCGTGTGAGTATGTATACAATCAATGTCTCTGTCCTCACCTTCTCCCAAGTAAATGAGGTTCTGGCTGAAGACAATATAGCCAAATGGTTAAGAGATGCTTTGGGTTATACAGACTACGGTTCAAATTCTGCTCTATCACTTGCTAACGTATATCTCTCGATGACATACTTGTCCTTCCCATGTAGTCTTTCTCATCTGTAAAATGGGGATAGTAATAGAGCTTAACTCTTTGAATAGCTGTGATATTTGAATATCATTCAGAAAGAGTTTCTATAGTGCCTGGCACACTGTAAGTTTCTTTCAATTCTCACAACTTCCTAACATTCCTACAGAACACCAATGCAACTGTTGAGAAAGTCTTTTTTCTTTTTTAATCTAAAAGCACACTTCTTAAATAATAATAGCTATCAGTTTACTGTGCATGTATTATGTGCTGGGAATGTTACACAGACTATCTCATTTAACCTCACAACGATTCCATAAAGAATGTACTACCATTTCCATATATGAAAATTAGAAAACTAAGGTTCAGAAGGCTTAGGGATATTGCACAAAGTCATATAGTTTGCTAGTACATAGCGCCTTGGCGTTTGACTCCAAAGCCCAAAGCTTCAGCAAGCTGTAGGGTGTTTGGGTCTTTAAAAGATATAAACCGAAAAATCACTATATTCCCTTCAGAAGAGAGCAGTATTGCTATAAATGTGAACTGAAAAATGGAAAACATCTTTAAAAAAAATACACACACACCCCCCATACTTCCTGAACACTCATCACAAGCCAGGCACTGTGCTGGCCGGTCACGTGCCTTATCTCATTTAATCCTCCTAACAGCCTCATAAGATAGCAAGTACTATATTATCCCCATTTTTCAGACAGGAAAAACCGAGGCTAAGCAACAGAGTTGAACAACTTTTTCAAAATCACTCAGGCGGGAAGTGATCAAGCCAAGACTCAAACCCAGCATGGTGTGAATCCAGAACCCGTCCTCTTGACCACCGAGCTCTCTACCCAAGGTCAAAGGGCTAATGAACTGGCCTGCTCTCTGGGCCTGGAAAAGGATCCGTGTCTAAAATACTCTTCGGGAACGGTGACCGCTCCGCGGCGTGATTCCCCTTGTCAGGTCTGAGCTGCCCAGCCCGACGGGACCGTCCCGACTCTGGCCCCTCGATTCCCACCCGCTGGCCCCTCACTCACGATAACCCCATGACGGCTGGGGTCGTTGTACTGAAGCAGGTACTCCCGTTTAAGCCGGGATCTTATGGCCAAACGCTCGGCTTGTGCCTTCCGAGTTTCCGGAGATATGTCGTATTCAGCTGGGTTGAGGGTAGTGGGCAGGGTCGCCAGGCGCGACGTCTTGTGCTTGGGGAACGACATCTTGGCGACCCGGCGCACAACTGCGCCTGCGCGGTCCGAGGCCCGCCCTCTTCAGTCTGACCTTCGTCCTGAGGCAGTGCGCCTGCGCGTTAGCCAGAGGTTGAAGATGGAGTTTAGTAAGAAGTTCAGCCTCTTTCCTCAACCTTCCTCACGGTCCTGGCCCCCTAGTGGCGACCTGCGCAGGCTCAAGGTACTTTCCTCGCCTTCCCCCACCCCCCTCCTTCCCCTAACCCGCTCCAAATCTAACGCTTGTTGCTCCTTCCTAGCAGCCTTATCCCTACTGAAATACAGAGCTTATTATGTGAAGTTGAGCTGGCAGAGACTGAAAATGGGATTGACTGTGGAATTCTGATTCAGTGTGGGTTCATCTCTGCGACTTGCGACATGTCACTTAACTTCTCGGAGTTTCCTCTTCCTTATCCCGGAGATAATGACCCCTATTCTATCCACGTAGCAAAACTGTTGTGAGGATTAAAATAAATAATTAATAGATGCCAATATACTTTGCAAGGCACAATTTCTCTTCCAAGAAAAAGAAAATTAGCTTTTCTATGCGTTACCATATTAGATCCATACAACATAAGCAGAAGAGTATTTTTCATTGGCATGAAATAATGTTTAATAGGAGAATGATGTTAGAAGTGTTCCCTGCCTGACTATAGGTCAGAAAAAAATTGTATAAACCTCGCAAAGAAACAATATCTTAGTTAAAATACTAAAACCTCTTATGTAAAATCCCTAGCACTCTTCAGGTGCTAAGAATAAAAAACATCCTTAGAGATATGAAAATAAGCATAAGGGCACTGTGTCTTGCTGTGAAAGATAATTTTGGGAAACAAGGAGTGTAACCTAAAAGGAAACCTTCTCCACCCCTACTGTCCTTCTCCTTTCCCCACTATCATCACAGAAAAAGGGCAACTTCAAATTGTATGGCAGGGTCTTTGGGTACCAGTCAGACGCTCCTTAGGGGAAAACATGTAAACAGTATTTCCATAACTCAGACAGGGAATGCTGGATCAGCTTGGGTGAAGCGTCTGGGGACATGTAGGTATGTTGGGAAATGGTTACTAGGCAGGGAAGGGACCTAGAAAGTGTTGGCGCTTGAAGTGATGAGGAGCAGCACTAACTACTGTCAAATTTACTCAACATTTTAATACTGTTTTAAAATATTTATTAAGCACTTGCCGCATGAAGCACACTGCACACTAGTCAGTCAATCTTCCAGGCTCAGTGGGGGAAACAACAGAAGAAATGAAGGATAAGATGTTTGTCTCTGAGAAGCTGACAATCAGGCAGTACAGAAAGAACAGACAGAATATGATAATATTTGCAAAGCAGTTTAATGATCAAATAAATATAGTAGCAAAGTGGGCTCAGGAGAATGCAGGCTGAGGCTGAGGGAATATAGAAAAAAGAAACTTGAGACAAATCACTCAGACTCCATTTTAAAGGAGTGGGGGGGGAAAAGTTCAGTTTTCTTCTGAGGTGTTTAAACATATTAAGAAAATAAAATGAAAAGCAGGAGCAAGTTGAAAATTCTAAAGACTACTTTGATAGTTTCAAAAACCTTTTGTTAATAGATTAGACACTGATCAAGGAAGAAGGGCATGTTAAAAAAGAAAAGAAAAGAAAAAAGAAAGGAGTACATTGAGTACAAGCCAACCGACAAAGTTTAAAAAAAAAAGACTTTTTAAGCTTAAGAGAGGGAGAGAGAGAGACAGAGAGAAGAAACTTCATCATTTCGTTTTGGATGAGTTAAGGGGATTATCTCCACATTTGCTTTTTTTTTTTAATGAGGTCATTTATTTATTTATTTATTTTTGGCCGCGTTGAGTCTTTGTTGCTGTGCACGAAGGTTTTTGTCTGGTTTCGCGGTGAGTGGGGTCTACTCTTTGTTGCGGTGCGTTGGCTTCTCACTGTGGTGGCTTCACTTGTTGCAGAGCGTGGGCTCTAGGCACGTGGGCCTCAGTAGTTGTGGCACGTGGGCTCAGTAGTTGTGGCTCATGGGCTCTAGAGCACAGGCTCAGTAGTTGTGGCTCGTGGACTTAGTTGCTCCACAGCACATGGGATCTTCCCTGACCACGGCTTGAACCCGTGTCCCCTGCATTGGCACGTGGACTCTTAACCACTGCACCACCAGGGAAGTTCCTGCACATTTGCTTAATTATCATAAGGATCCCTTCAGATAACTGTTAAAAATATGAAGTCCTAGGTTTTGTTCTGCTCTTGTAGATTCAGAACTGGTCTTCAGGGAAACCCAGGAGTCAGTATTTTTTACAAGTTCTTGAAGGGATTCTTACAATATTGCATGTTTGAGGAACATAGAGATGAATATAAGAGGTCTTCCTTTTCCCAGAAAAGGCCATCTTAGAATGAATCTATTTAAGATGGAGGCCTAGATTCTACAGTGAAAGAAAAAGACTTGATTGGGACTTTAGCTTGAAACGGTGCAACCAATAAATTATGAAAATGAATTTATCTTGTATTTAATACATTTTAGGTCACAATTACAACTGTGTGCTAATTCTGATAAATCAGGTGTTAATCTGTGGGGACATTATTTTTATGTAGCTCATTATGCTTCACTGCATTTGATTTTTTGCAGCAGGGTTATATTTGCAAAAGTGCTGGAGGGCTTTGTCCTTTGAAACCAGATTATTTCCTTCTGAAGCACTGATGTTATCATCATTCTTATTCATTTTTCTCTTTTTCATTTGTTACCTGGTCCAGCTGTAAGATCCTCCTGTATTAGTAACTTTGCATGTGGATCTAGCAGTTCACCAACATCACTTTCATCAATTTCATGAAATTCCACATCTTTTGCAAGATTTGCAATAGATTTCTATTGCATTCGAGAACTGGATATTTCCAAATGGATGACCAAGACTTTGATGGGGTGAATGTAGGCACTAGGGTTAGCAGATGGAATAATTTCAGTGAGCAGCAGTTTCACAGGTGGTCATATCATCAATGTATATTTCATGTTTTGAAGATTTTTACTTCTCTAAGAAATTTCCTAATAGAATTTATGAGAATTTATTGGATTACAGGGACTAAATACATGTATCTGTACTTGGTCGGAAGAGGGGGGATGAAGTGGTGAAGTGTAGAAGGAGAGAAGTGCATATATGCAGGGGTGGTTAAGCTATATAAATGGGGCAGGGTTTCAGGGAACAGAAGACAGACAGGTGAATACAGAAACTGTAAGAAGCAGATAAGTTCCAGCTTGCAACAATATGAAGAACATTCCTTCTCTTAATTGAGTAGGATCATATGTATATTTGGGAATAAACTCTTCACTTTGGGTTGAAAATAAACCCAATGCCCAGAGATTTAATTAATCAGTGATAAACAGCATTTGACATTTAGTGAGTATTCTCTATTACTATTATTTTTTAAAATCTTGTCCTAACATTGAATGTTAGCAAAGGATATACTCTCAAGCTAATGAAAGGTCCCCTCTTTACAGGAGCCCTCTCCACTACCCTGGTAAGGACCCTAAAAATGTGTTCGCATGGTCATTCTGTTTTTGTAAAATTAGAAAATGTAAGCTATTTGAATCACAACTGCCTAAGACTGCTGTGTCTCTCCTTTCTGACTTCCCCCTTCTATCACATTTTTCTCCTGTTGGGTGGTATTGCGGCGGCCTTAGATATTTGGGGATCTTACCAACAAAAGTTGGGGTTTAGTAAGATATATTTATTTGATTCACATCTATGCCAGGTGGAGTTAAGTTATTGCTAGCCATCCAGGTACAGGATGGCTTCCAGGGATACTGCCATCACCTAGTGTGCCATGAAGGTTCAGGATCAGAGTTTGTATTGTGATATAAACTTGTCCTGTGAAGCCTGGCCCTGGAAATAATGAGGGTAGAGGAAGAGAACAAGGTTTGAAATAAACAGAACTAGAAGCTAATTTGTAGAATGTTCTTCTAGTCATCATTAAATCTTTTTTTCTCAAAGATTTTTTTCTCCCCTCCTTCTCCCCCAAATTATATAAACTTCAAATCCCATCAAACCTGGATCTTCCTGTTTGTCAGTCTTGTTAAGGCTGCAAGGAAGAGACTCAGAGTGCCTCGTGAATTAATTTATTTGCAAGGAGATCCAGGAACATGGGGGTAGCAAGGAAAGTCATCTCTTGTTTCGCATAGCTACCCTGGGAACTTGTCTTCCAAAACTGAAACGAACAGCAGTTCCAAGGGAGAATAAGAAAAATACTCCAGAGTTTTCAGAGTCTCACCTAAGCTCACGGATCCCACTTTCCCTTTGTTTATTACCTAGTGTTAACTCTTCCTTTAAAAAAGGATATTATTGAGTCAGTTTGACACTATTCAATTTAGATTGCCCCAAAGCACTACATGGGAGGTTGGCTTTCATTGTATCCAACTCATCTGTGGCTCTTTGACTTGGGCACTGTCCAAATTAGTCATGTAGTCAAGATTACACAACTGTTTTTCTGTATCCCTAACAGATACACCTAGGTCAAAGAAGCTTATGGTATTTGGAAAAGACTCACATAGAACTACTATCTTCAGAAGCAGATTGTATCCAGAAGACACTCTGAGACTACACAGCCTCTTACAAACATACATCACTTTCTACTTGTTTCTACCATAGCTTTTTAATAAGTCTTGATATTTCATGGGGCAAATCTCTCCATTTTATTATAGTTCACAATTGTCTTAGCAACTTTTTTTTCCTTTTCTCTTTCAGAAGAATTTTAGTATTAAGCTATCAAGTTCCATGAAAAAAAATAATCCATTGGGATTTTTATTGGAATTGCACTAAAGTTATAGCTTGACCTGAGAACAAACATCCTTATAATATTGTATCTTCCCATTCATTAGTTAGGTCTTTTATTTCCTTCAATCATGTTTTGTAACTTTCTCTATAAAGAATTCTGCCCTCTTCTTTTAGATTAACTCCTGCTACATTATAGATTTCATTGCTATTGTTAATTGTTTATTTTTCCTATTATATTTTCTAAATGGTTATTGCTGGTATATGGTAATATTATTGATGTGATGTTGGTATGCTCATCTCGGAACCAGTACCCTTATTGAACTTTTTACCAGTCCTATTAGCTTTTCTATATATTCTTTTCAATTGTTCTGTGTAGTCAGTCATATCTTGTGAAAATAGCAGTCTTGCCTTTTCTGTTCCAAGTTTTATACTTCTTTTTTTCTCTCTTATTGCATTAGCTAGGACCTCCAGGACAATATAATAGTAAAATCCTATCTTGTTCCCAGTTCTAATAGGAAATCTTCTGTTAGTTCACCATTAAATATGTTTGCCGTGGGGTTGGTAGAAGCACTCTATCAGGTTAATAAAGTCCCCTTTCATTTCTTGCCAAAAGTTTTTTAAAATAATGAATGATTGTTTAATTGATCAAATGCTATTTCCACATTTCTTTTTTTTTTTTTTTTTTTTTTTTTTTT